>NC_090616.1:513779-594065 GCF_004359215.1 Bremia lactucae | reverse complement strand
TCTTGCTATATATATGCTAGTGATTAGCGAGCCCTAGGAATTGGCGCAAATCCTTCACATGCCATGGGATTGGCGATTCCTTTACCGATTTTACCTGTCTGGGTCTGCTCGTACACCATGTGTACCTACGATGCAACCCAGCACAGGTAGTTCAAGGACTCCTATGACGCACTTTTGCAAGTTGACGTACAATTGGGTGTCCTTTAAAGTCTGCAACACAGCGTCTAAATGACGCTTGTGCGACTCTATTGCGCTGAGCCCGTCCTCGGTCCTACTATGCAAGAATACATCGTCAAAGTAATGAGGCGCGTAGGCACGGCGCTGACGCATCAAGTGAGCCACCACTCGGTTGAATGTCGCTGGTGCGTTTTTCAAACCTTGGGGCATCACTAGCCACTCCCAAAGCATACCCTTACTGCCGTTTAGGCTACATCATACTCTCTCATGAGTACCGGATAGTAGCCATCTTTTAAATCCAACTCGGAAAATATAGTTGACTTCCCCGTGCAGTTCAACAAAACATCTTTCCGCGGGATTTGCGTTTGAGCCGGTATGGTCGCCGTGTTCAGCTTATTGTAAGCATGACGCACACAAAAAGTCCGGCTGCAGTGAGGCGATTTGCTCTCACCCACATATCCCGATTTGACTCGTTTGTCGAAGAACTCATCGATATAATCGACTTGTTCTTTCGGCAACGGCCATTGCCTGTTACACAATACTTGGTGCCAGGTTCGAGGTCTATCTCGTGCGCAATGCCCCTATCTGCTGGTAGGCGGCTCGGCGCTTCTTCTGGGAACACATCACGATGTTTCCACAGAACCTCAAAGAACGGACTGTCACTCAAGGCATCCCAGCCTTGAGCAGCGTACCGCTTCTTTTTGTCCGTTTCTAGGACGCTCTCGTCCATTGTGGACGACGAGCAGCAGTCCACCAAGTTCTCCTCTGGAACTGTTGTGACTATTTCGTGGATCTTTACTTCCTTTAATTCGGCAAGGAACAAATCCCCCGACATCCTCGGGAGATTTTCTATCTCTTCGGCAGATTTAAAGACTTGCCGGAGCACCTCGACTGAGGATGCCTCCGCAATTTCGTCTTTGACGACCTCGAACACCTCGTTCGAAGGCCCGTCCTCTTCGATTGGGACCGATTCGAAGGTCACTCGTATTAAGGCGTCTTTGATCGTCCTAACTTGTCGGACACTCGTTTTTCGAGTCACCACGACATTTGACTAGGAAGCGGGTGCCGTTGCACTCCTGGATAACGCGCCCCTTCCTACCACACCAAGCGCTAGGCACTGTGCCAGTTCATGCGACGCTTGACTTCCTGTCAGCTCGCCGTCTACTGCCACAGGCTCTCGACTCTGTGCAGGACATTCGGACGCATGACTATTTGTCATCGTCCTTTTCACTACCTTAGTCTCCACGAGCTGGGTAGGAATTGGTGACGTTTGACATCCGTCAACGCACCTCAACTGTGTTCGATACGACATCAGTTGCATACGCCTCTCGCAGGAGCACATCCTTTCCGGTGTCCTCCTCCGTAGAGTTCACAGCTATGCGTGTACGCCAGTCTATCCATGGTTGGTACTTTGCCAACCATGGCATGCCTAGGATGAGGTCATACGAGCTCTCCATACCTAGCACTGTTAACTTTTCTTTACAAGAGAAGTCACTAAAGCTGAAGGCAAGTGCTACCTGAACTCCCTCAGACTTAACAAGCGCGCCGTTCGCTAAGCGAATGGTCCCCTCTTCTTGCTTGCCATCCTGGCAAAGCGACTCAAACACCGCCGGTCTCTTTCTCAGAGCCGCGAGTCTTACAAAATTTTGTGATGCACCCGAATCCACGAGGAGGGTGGTCACCACCTGGTCATAGCCTCTTACACTGACATGAGCGCTATAGACCAGCAGGGTTGAGGTCCGAAATTTCGAGACCTCAGAGACTATGCTACCAATTTGTTCCACAACTCTGAACTTAGGGGTAGCTTCAGAGTCCGTGTCAGAAGGTCAACCCGCCCTACTGCACTCCTGTATTTCCCGACCCCTCAGCGGTCGATGCAGAACTCATGTGTCTCGCGCGCTGGTTCTTGCCATCGCCCTTTGGGAAGGGAGTCCTCTTGCTGGGCATCTTTGCCCCAGCAGGGACCCTGGCATAGCAGCGAGCCCGCATTTGTAACAGACAACGTCTACTTTGCCCAACTCCATGGGAGTGGCATCTGTCCTCTCGCCGACGGCTTATACCAAGCTCTTGCCGAGGCACTGTTGAAGGATTGCTCCTCAACGAGAGCTATTTGGATTGCCTCTTCCATCGTCGACGGCTCCTTTCTAAAAAGGGCCTGCCGCAATGGGTCATGCCGTAGTCCGTTCATAAACGTGGACACCTTAATGTGCTCCGGAATCGGACCTACGGTAGTGTACGCCGACAGCGAGCGCATCTCATGCACATAATCTTGCAGAGATCGCTTCGCCTGTCGCGCTCCAAAGAAGCGCGCCTGAAGCAACACTTCGTTGTTCGGCGGCTGGTACATGGCGCGAATCTTTTTCTTAAAGATCGCCCATGAATGAAACGCCTTTGTATCCGCCATAAACGCCGAGTAAGCTCACTCTAAGGCCTTACCGCGCAGGTGCGACATTGCGTCCGACGCCATCCGGCTGTCGTCCTCGATGAGCTGCACGACACCGCATTGTTCCACGGATAAAAGCCAGTGGACAATTGTGTGCGCTGCAGTTCCATCGAACTTGGGCGGGTCCATTCGGATTGGCCTCGTCTGATGCGGCCGTGCAGAATTCATCTCAACAGTCATGTTGAGAGCCTTCTCCAAGCCTGCTCATGCTTTAGCTCATCCTGAGTCTGATTGACTGACTCCGCCGCAGCATGGCTCTGTGCCTCGGACGCTGCTCTCCGCTGTCCGAGCACGAATGCCACAACCTGCATCAACTGAGCAACGTTGCTCCAGAGGACTACCCAGGAGCCTGGCCAGGGCTTGTTCACCAAGATCCTGCGCCTTGTGCCCTGCCACCTCCCGATGATGTTCGGAGAGATGGGGAAAATGAGACCAATCAATATTGAGACTCATCCTCACGTACAAACGCAGAGATGCAGGTCGTTGGAAGGATTTCAAGTGCTACCAAGTGTAGGCGGGCACGTCGTAATGCGGCCACGCTCTACTTAGACACACACCATTGCTCAGCGAGGAAGCAATTTAACTAGCATCTCTTGCGTGCAGCGAGATAGTTGTGGTGGGTGCATTTAGCGACCTCACCCAATGCACTAAGTACTTTGGTTTAGTGTCTTCACGGGAACGGTAATCCGGCTCCTCGTGCGCACTTACTAAGTAAAAAGTAGTTTTCAGACTGATTTATATTATATCGCATTAAATATAAATACCTATTTTTACCAATCAGAATGCAACTCTGAAGATAACGCTAATATGTATTGCGAGCGTATCTTTCTAGATTCCTCGCGTAACGGATGACGCTAGGCGTCATCCCTCCTAATGTGAATGCACCTATGTGCATCACAAACACAAGGGTTGGTCACAAATATGAACCACACCCGAGTGGTGGGTTTAATTACTTTATTTAAGCAATTGGCCATCCTCTTAAGTACACCAAGTGTAATTAACGGGGCTGTGTAACATTAGAGCACCTTTAGCCCGTCACAAATATTATTAGCGTCGACTTCTGCAATGATGTTAGACTGGATCTTGTTGCAATTCGTGGTTGCGAAACAGGCGACGATGAATTCTCACGCTTGGCTAAGTACTTCAAGACAGATATCTCCAGACGTGTAATTCAACGTAAGATAGAGATATAAGTCGTTTTCGCACTTTAAAATTGGACACACGAGATCAACTTCATCTGCAGATGACGAGTGTAACGGGGTGTACGTTACATGAGATTGACAATTTAAGGTTGTTAATTCATACATTTTTTAAGAGGTAGATAATATTTTGAGAATATTACTTTACATTGTGATATCCATTAGCAGATATAGGCCATTAAATCTACTTGCTCCGCGGACCAGTCAGCACTGGACGCGCGCAAAGAGATAGATTTAGCATGCTTTATTACATGTTTTGTATTAGTTTTTAATTAAGTTAGTATTAAATAGATAGAATTAGAAGAACTTATTTATATTAAATAGAGTTTACTTTTAACCACTCTCTAAAGCAAGTGTTACAAAGAGAGTCTTTCTCTGCACATATTAGTGACGTGAAGCACCACTCGCACTGAAGCAGCAGTGCCCCGTTACACCTAGTAGCACTTAGTAGTCCGTTCAAGGACCACAATTCAATCATCTAACACGGACATGTTAGATGATAATGGAAATATGCATCACGTTCGCGTGATAGCTACTGCACTACACTCATGAGCGTAGTGACCTAACTTTTGACAGCGATTGCATTTCTGCAATCGCTTATTGTTCGAAAAGCGAGGTTTCTCGCTTTCGACATAAGAAAGGTCCATAGGTTCTGGCCTCCAAGCTCGTAGCGTCTTGGAGGACGATACGATGACGAACTAGCTTGATTATGTCTGAAGCTTAAGTCCTCATGTTCCGCTACGAATATTGCTTCTTAAAGCGTATCCAGTTCCAAGCGGAAAAGGTGAGTCTTTACGGGTCCATCCGCAAGACCTTCCATGAACACCGTAATCAACGTGTTTTCATGAACTGGGCTTTACGTGGACCAACTCGCTAAGGGTCGTATGTGCTGGGCAGAAGCGTGAACATCACCCTTGCCTTGCTTGAGTTTCAGAAGCTCAGATCGAGCTCTAAACTCAGCCCTAGGCAGTTCAAACGTCTGTTTGAGCCGGTCTTTAAAAGCATCTAGCGACTTAAAGACATATGGGTCGCGCAACTTAAGGCCTAGTGCCCAAATTTTGGCCCGACCTGCCAAGTTTGGCTGAGCAGATGCGACTTGCATTTGCTCGTCAACGATGTGACGAGCCCTTATGCCATCGTCCAATTCGACAACCTACCTCAAAACGGAACCCTCTTCGGCTCCCTAATAATTAGATATGTCTATCATTACGGTTTCTGGACGACACGTGTGCGTCATCTCAGGTACAGAACCTACCTTCTCCTTCGCCTCGTCAAATTCATGTTGTATGAACATGGCGATGGCTGAATGGAGGACATCTCTGTCCAAACCGGACAGCATGGCCAAGATGGCATCATTCCCTACGGTCGAACTCATTCGTTCGACTATACTCGTTTCTATGTCACTTAAAAAGGGGTACTGAACGTAATTATGGCCAGAATGCCAAAAAAGGCAACGGCCGCGGGTCCGACGTTGTGGCAAAATTGCAACAGGGAGGTGGACGCCAAAAAATCGTCGGGGTCAGTAGGGGCGCAACGCCCTAATATTCCAGCAACCTCAAGAGAATTTGCAAATCTCTTGACAAAAGTTGCTCCAGACACAGTCATTATGTGTCCTTGCACCTGGCGATGAGGTATCCCTCATCACCTTGAAGTTAAAAGTAACAAATGATTGGTTACTTAGAGCCCTAGTGGTTTGTGGGGCGTCGAATAACTTTATTTGTCGCCAGTCGCTAAAGGGTCGTAGGCTCAAATATGTTGAGCGCGACATCCTTCCAACGAGGATGACGGTGCGTGTGCATCTATAACACTGATAAACGCGTAGTGAAATTTCACTACACGTTATAAGACTCTCGGTATGATGATGATTTCATCGTACTGGATTTTTGTGACAAATTTGATTTCATCCTAGGTTAACCTTGGCTAAGAAAATATAAGCCAAGAATCATCTGGCAGAATCGATCCGTAAAGATGCCTGCCACTTGTTCATCAGATGGACATCTGATGAACGTCTTGTACCGTCCACAAGCGTGTGGATGTATTACGAGTGAGTGCGAGGCCTCACTTGTGGTACGGTCGTTAGTACGACTGCAAAAGATCACAGTAGTATTACTAATCCCACTGTGGAGTCAGCTGCCGGCGGCTGTGCAAATGCACAGGCAGCGCCGAAGTTCCACCGCTCGTATAAATCGATGGATTGAGACATGAATGTACGCCTAGCGGGCGACATTTAAGTAAAATATTGGTTGCTTGAAGGGACAACACGATGATCCTACGTCGAGTAGAGAGTCGACTGTAGAGGACCCGACTGTATTAGCGCAATCACAGTCGGAAGACGTTGAGAAAACTAGTACGCCGCTAGCCCAAGGAACTTTCTTAGTCTCTTGACATTGACCGGAAATGGCAAGTCAGTAATTGCCTTGATTTTTCGGGTCTAGGGCGCACGCCGTGTTTATCGACGATGCAGCCAAGTAAGTGGTATTTTGCTTGCAGCAAAAATACAGTTCTTGAGATTTGCGTACAACTTATGCTTTCGCATAAGCGTAAGAACCTGATGAACGTGAGTTTTATGAGCTTCCACGTCCGTCTTTTCGTCCATGGACCAGCTATGGACGAATACATCGTCAAAACAACTCGGTGCGAATTCTCGCACCGGTTTTGACATATTCATTACGCATCTGTTGAATGTTGCAGGAGCCTTACTAAGCTCCTGTGGCATTACAAGCCATTCCCAGAGCATCCCACAGGATGTGTTTACTGCGGTGTACGGGATGTGTAGCTCACGCATAAGGATCTGATAAAACCGATCCATCAGATCCATAGACAAAAAGATGGTATTCGTAGACGTATCTATGATTATGTCTTTTATAGGTATAGGCGTTTGAGCCGGTAACGTTGCAGCATCCAGTTTATTGAATGCGTGCACTATCCGCCACCCTCCTGTGGCCTTTCGAACACAGAAGGTCGGAGAGCTATGTGGGGAGGTTGACTCTCTTTCATGGCCCGTTTTTACCCGATCGGCAAAGAATTGTCGATCGCAGTACTTGTTCACGAGGCAGTGGCCACTGCTTCATGACGCAGTACTTCGAGCCCGGTTTGAGCTCGATCTCATGTCGAGTGCCTTTATCCTTAGGCAACTCGCATGGGACTACAACTACAGGGAATTTATGTCTGAACTCAATCAAATCCTTGTATAAAGGATTTGTCTTAAGCGACTCCCAGGATTGAGTAGTATCTCTCTCATGCCGAGTCTTCACATCGAGGACACTTTCGTATTTAATGTCTCGGTTTCAGGACTCCTTTTTTATCCTCACCGTCACTGCTGACGATATCGCGACGCTGTCCCTGCGTAAATACACCCTGACTAGTCTGAAAGACTTAGACCAACCCTGGAATCGAGCGGAAGAATACGGAAAGGAAGCGACGGCACGAGTAGTGACCAATGTACTATTGAATCTCCCACTTACTCAACTACTAGTGCTAGAAGCCCAAACCCAGCAACAACGGACCAAACTTGGCAAACTGTCCAATTTAGTCGTCGAACGGCTCTTCCACCCCAGCAGATTCCAAACCCGGTAATTGTGGACTCCACACGGAACCCAACGACCATTTTAGCACGGACGTCGAGCCTCGCTAAACCATGCAAAAGCACCCCCTCTTGAATCAACGGAGAAGAAGCCGACCACAGAGTTACCAGAGGAACCGGAAGAGCCACTAGCTATCAAGGACTAGACCCGGATAAAACGTAGCATTCGGTCTGGACCTACATAGCAAGCAGAGGCCTATCATGCAGGACAAAATGACCCGGTTTCAAAAGGAAGTGACCAACGCAAGCATGAATTTGGACACGATTGACCCGAATTTGAGGAAATGTACCGAGGATCAGCTCCTGGAACAATGTGGACTGAGTGAGGCGGGCTCCCCAACTGGAAACTGACAATACTACACTGTGGCTATGGCGCTGCTCCAGAAATAATGCAAAGGACCGACTGCTTAAAAAACGCTTACAGCACTGACCAATAGGCTCAAAAGAGGCATCGTTGCAGCTTCGAACCATTTCTTCGACGATGAATCCTCTCATAACAACAGCGCTTGGGCTCGACGACTACCCTGAAAATAATGTTAAAAAAATCTACCGTAAAATTTACGTAGCGAAAGCTAGTGAAGGATTTGAAAATGCAAGCTTCTCGATGATCACGGCGGCAGAAAAAGTAGCCAAGGGAAAAAAATTACGACTTATGACGGTCAAGGAAAGAGTTTACAGTCATGGCGAAGCCGCACCATGTGTAAACAACTTGCAACAAGAATGTGCGCTAAACCCTCAACTTAATGGGCTCCCGATCGTGCTACAATTTGACACTAACCATTATAATTGGTTAGGCTTCAAGACGCCAGTCGGAGCCTCGTCACCTCGTTCGAAGGTCCGTCCTTTTTAAAAGGAACTGATTCAAAGGTCACTCGTTTAGACGTGCATTTGATCGTCCAAATCTGTCGGGTACCCGTTCTCCAAGTCATGACGACCTTTGACTGGGAAGCGGGTGCCGTTGCTCTCCTGGCTAACGCACACCTTCCAACCGCATCAGGCTCTATGCACTGTGCCGGATCATGCGACGCTTGACTTCCTGTCACAACGCCGTCTACTGTCACAGGCTCTCGGCTCTGTGCAGGACTATGGGACACATGACTACTTTTTATTGCCCTTTTCACTACAGCTGTCTCCACGAGCTGGGTTGGAATTATTTACGGCTAACAGCCAGTATAAGTCGCGATTTACGGTGGAATAAGTTTTCCCACGTCCACGATGCCTACTTTGTTGGTGCATCGCAACACTCATACATGATGCTATATCGATCGGAAGACGATCGATATAAAGCTAATAAATCTTTCAAAGATCTTTGGATGGATACATCAAATGCTCCATTAAGTGCAGAAGATCTTTATCTTCTGTGTAGGCTTTTTTGATGTCATCAAACAAAGTTGATGAGGACACTTGGAATGAGTGTTGCAACAGTAGGATTATTACCACTGCCGGAGTGCGGAGCCGGCCCGAAATCGGGTCGGCGTGATAACGTTTCAGCGACGACATTAAGTAATCCTGGTTTATATTCCACAGGAAAATTATATTCCGCGAAGAAGGATAAGCCACCTCGCAATTTTTGCGAGAGGTGTGACGCATTGTCCGTATATACGATGAACGGTGTATCTCCTAGGAGATAGACCCTAAACTTAGCCAGTGCATATTTCAAGGTAAAATTTCCTTGTCATGCGCTGAGCAATTGCGTTCAGCTGGTTGCAGCTGACGCGATTGGTAACAGGCGCCACGCTCCGCACCGTCTGTATCGTATTGCACTAATGCACAGCCGATTACGAAATTGCTAGTGTCACAGACCACATGGAATGGTCTGTCTTGATCAGCAATCGCAAAAAAAGATGGGCGATTGCATCACGCTTTGCTTAATTCCTCAAAGGAACGCTGACAATCAGCGTTCTGTAACCAGTTCTCTCACTCGTCCATTCTACTTCCGGCGTGTTGCATATGTTGCGGATGTGACCGATGGAACCATGGGTAAGCGGCCCGTTGACCGACATGGTGAACAATGATTAAAGCCGTTCTAGTTGATGAATCTTTTTCAGCCAGGAAACTCGGACATTCCGGCAACTTGAAGAATATTTCCAAGTATCCGGAAGCAGGCTTACAATCTCCGTAGTCGGTTCCTGCCATGTAACGTACTTTCCGGCGAACTTACTGCGAATATACGCATCAATTGCAGCTTCAAACAGGCTTCGAGATGCATTGAGCAATCGCACATGGTATCTTCGCGAGGATTTTCATTCTTGATCCCATCCGCACCAAATTGACGGTTCATTCGGACTGCAGATCTGATTGATCTCTGGACTGGTCATTGTTGTCATCTGGGTGCTCATTGATAATAGGGAAAGCCCTGTGTCGAAAAATTAAGGTCCGAATTTCCCGACTCCATGTTGCTGTTCGTTCTCGCATCCAAAAGATTAGGCGTATCACGTGTGCTGTTCTATCAAATTATACTTGTTTGGTATCTTGTAGGATATGGATCACTTTCGCCTTGTCGTGATTGCCATTGTCTAGGGTCATTGTGAACATCCCTATCAGCTGCGCCCTGTTCAGGAATCAGCGCACTCTGGAAACTCATTATGTATCTTAATTATCAGGTCGCCTTCGACTTGAGTATGGATAGTATTTAAATCAACCGTAATGATTCATTAGTGCAGACCCGCTTCAGGAATTCAGGGAGTTTGGCGCAGAGGATAGATCCCTTTACCAACCCTTTAATATTCTTAGCTTCTGCTGCAGTCGGTTTCCTGAGTTGAGTTGGAAATCCGAACGGGGTTTGACATTGTCGTCTCAGTTCTTGACTCTCTTCTGGAGTGTATACACTGCTTTGGAACTTGTACGAGGAGGTGGGGTCGGCACTCATGTCAACATCTTGGCTTCCTGTTTTGGCCGATTGCTCGGCATTTTGCTGTTCGTTCTTGCATCCAAAAGATCAGGTGTATTACGTGTGCTCTTCTATCAAATTATACTTGTTTAATATCTTGTAGGATCTGGATCACTTTCGCCTTGTCGTGATTGCCATTGTCTAGGGTCATTGTGAACATCCCTATCAGCTGCGCCCTGTTCTGGAATCAGCGCACTCCGGAAACTCATTATGTATCTTAATTATCAGGGCGCCTTCGACTTGAGTATGGATAGTATTTGAATCAACCGTAATGATTCATTAGTGCAGATCCGCTTCAGGAATTCAAGGAGTTTGGCGCAGAGGATAGATCCCTTTACCAACCCTTTAATATTCTTAGTTTCTGCTGCAGTCGGTTTCCTGAGTTGAGTTGGAAATCCGAACGGGGTTTGACATTGTCGTCTCACTTCTTGACTCACTTCTGGAGTGTAGACACTGCTTTTGAACTTGTACGAGGAGGTGGGGTCGGCACTCATGTCAACATCTTGGCTTCCTGTTTTGGCCGATTGCTCCGCTGCATATTGGGTCCACATGTTGGCCATGAGCTGCGACGTAATCTCCATATTGGTGATTCGTTGTTTTACCAGGTTTGTCAGTTTTTTTTACTTGAAAATAGATCTCGTAATTACGTGCAGGCGCGTTCTCCACTTCCGGGCATCCACTCGACTAACTTTAGCACTTACCGCGTATAATTGGAGAAGCGCCTCCGTTCTTCATCGTTTAGTTGCGGGTAGTGACTCTTGCTGGCTTCGAGCCGTTTGTGCGGCTGCGTGTCGAAAGACTTCGACAATCATTCGCTGCGTGTACTTTCAAGCACACTATCGTGGTCAAGTTCAAGTTCTTGTTTTCCGAGTCTATAATTTCCTCGTGCAGATAAACGAACATATCTGGAAAGGTTAGTTCCTCTTCTTGACCGTGAACGATTTGCAGTGGTTGTACCAGGCTTTAAGTTACCCTGATGTTACACAGTCCCCGTTAAGTACACTTGGTATACTTAAGGGGATGGTCAATTACTTAAAAATAAGTAATGAGGCCCACCACTCGGGTGTGGTTCACATTTGTGACCAACCCTTGTGTATGTGATGCACATGGTTGCATTCACATTCGGAGGGATGAGGCCTAGCGTCATCCGTCACGCGACGTATCTAGAAAGATACGCTCGCAATACATATTAGTGTTATCTATAGAGATGACATTTTGATTGGTAAAAATAGGTATTTATATTTAATGCGATAAAATATAAATCAGTCTAAAAACTACTTTCTACTTGATAAGTGCGCAGGAGGAGCCGGATTACCGCTCCCGTGACGACTTTTGATCACAGTACTTAGTGTGTTGGGCGAGGTCGCTAACGCGCCCACCACAACTACCTCACAGCACGCAAGAGAAGCAGGTTAAACCGCTTTCTCGCTGTGCTAGGGTGTGTGTCTAAGTAGAGCGTGACCGCATTACAACGTGCCCGCCTACACTTGGTAGCACTTGAAATCCCTTCCACGACCCGCATCTCTGCGTGTCTAACGTGAGGATGAGTCTCAACATCGATTGGGCTCATTTTTTCCACCTGTCCGAACATCACCTGGAGGTAACAGGACACATGGCGCAGGAACTTGGTGAACAAGCCCTGGCCAGGCTCTTGGGCAGTCCTCTTGAGCAACATGTTGCTCAGTTGGAGCAGTTTGAGGCATTCGTGCTCGAACAGCGGAGAGCCGCGTCCGAGGCACAGAGCCATGCTGCGGCGGAGTCCGTCACTCAGACTCATGATGAGCTGAGGCATGAGCAGGCTCGGAGCAAGGCTCTCAACAGGACTTTTGAGATGCTCTCTGCCCGGCCGCATCAGCCGAGGACCATTTGGATGGACTCGCTCAAGTTCGATGGAACTGCAACGCGCACGATTGTCCACTGGCTTTAAGCCGTGGAGCAATACGGTGTCGCCCAGCTCATCGCTGGCGACAGCCTGATGGTGTCGTACGCCATGTCGCATCTGCGCGGTAAGGCCTCAGAGTGGGCTTACTTGGCACTTATGGCGGACAGAAAGGCGTTCCCTACATGGGCGATATTTAAGACAAATATTCGCGCCATGTACCAGCCGCCGAACAACGATGTGTTGCTTTAGGCACGCTTCTTTGGAGCGTGACAGGCGAAGCGATCTCTGCAAGATTATGTACAAGAGATGCGCTCGCTTCGGCATCTTTTACCTTAGGTTCGATTCCAGGAGAACATAAAAAGGTACCCACGTTTAAGAACGGACTCATCTCATGGCCCATCGCGACAGGCCCTTTTCAGAAAGGTGCCGTCGAAGATGAAAGAGGCAATCCAAATCGCCTTCGTTGAGGAGAAATCCTACAACAGTGCCTCGGGGACAGCTTGGTATATTTTGTCGGCCAAGAGGTCAGATGCCACTCCCATGGAGTTGGGCAATGCAGACGTTGGTTGCTATAAATGTGGCCCACGAGAGGATTGAGAGAGCGAGCCACGAGTGAGAAGAAGAGTAAGGAAACTCAAAACGTTTGGGTGAGAACTGCATGTAATAACGATAAATAGCGAAGTCACCTGAAAAATGCGATCGACAACGTGAGAAGAGAATGGCCGTCGCAAGAAAAAGTTTCAAGTAGCACGATTTAGCTCGGCAAGCGCGGCCACATTATAGCTCGCTGCTACGTCAGGGTCCCTGCCGGGGCAAAGATGCCTAGCAAGAGGTTTCCCTTCCCAAAGAGCGATGACAAGAATCAGCGCGCGAGACGCATGAATTCTGCATCGCCACTGAGGGGTCGAAAAATGCAGGAGAGCAGTAGGGGTGGAATGCCCTACTGACGCGGACTCTGAAGCTACCCCTATGTTCAGAATTGTGGAACAAATGGGTAGCATAGTCCCTGAAGTCTCGAAATTTTGGACCTCAACCCTGCTAGTCTATAGCGCTCAAGTAAGAGGCTATGACTAGGTGATGACTTTCCTAGTGGATTCGGGTGCATCATAAAATTTAGTAAAATCGCGGAATTAAGAAAGAGACCGGCGATGTTTGAGTCGCTTTGCCAGGATGGCAAGCGAGAAGAGGCGACCATTCGTTTAGCGAACGGCGCGCTCGTTAAGTAAGAGGGAGTTCAGATAGAACTCGCCTTGAGCTTTAGTGACTTCTCTTGTAACGAGAAATTTACAGTGCTAGGTATGGAGAGTTCGTATGACCTCATCCTAGGCATGCCAATGTTGCTAAAACACCAACTATGGATTGACTGGCGTACATGCACAGTTACGAACTCTACGCAGGACACCGGAAAAGATGTGCTCCTGCGAGAGGCGTGTGCAAGTGATGTCGTTTCGAATACAGTTGAGGGTGCGTTGACAAGATGTCAAACGTCACCAATTCCTACCCAGCTCGTGGAGACTGGGGTGTTGAAAAGGACGATGACAAGTAGTCATGCGTCCGAATGTCCTGCACAGAGCCGAGAGCCTGTGGCAGTAGACGGCAAGCTGACAGGAAGTTATGCGTCGCATAAACCGGCACAGTGCCTAGAAAAGAGCAAAGGCACCTGCTTCCCAGTCAAAGGTCGTGGTGACTCGAAGAACGAGTATTTGACCGATTAGGACGATCAAAGGTGCGTCTAAACGAGTGACTTTTGGATCAGTTTCTATTAAAGAGAACGGGCCTTTCAACGAGGTGTTCGAGGCTGTCAAAGACGAAAATGCGGAGGCATCCTCAAGTGAGCTGCTCCGACAAGTCTTTAAATCTGTCGAGGATATAGTAAATCTTCCGGAGATGTCGTGGTTTCTGTTCCTTTCCGAATTAAAGGAAGGAAAGATCCACGAAATAGTCACACCAGTTCCAGAAGAGGACTTGGTGGACTTTTGCTCGTCGTCCACAATGGACGAGAGCGTCCTAGAAACGGACAAAAAGAAACTGTTCGCTGCTCAAGGCTGAGCTGCCTTGAAATACAGTCCGTTCTTTGAGGCTTTGTGGAAACATCGCGATGTGTTCCTAGTAGAAGTGCCGAGCCGCCTATCACCAGATAGGGGCATCGGGTACGAGATCGACCTCGAACCTGGCACCAAGTACTGTGTGACCAGGCAATGGCCGTTGACGAAAGAACTAGTCGATTATATCGATAATTTGTTCGACAAGCGAGCCAAGCCGGGACATGTGCGTGAGAGCAAATCGCATCACTGCAGCCCGACCTTTTATGTGCGTAAATCCACAGGTGGATGGTGCGTGGTTCATGCTAACAATAAGCTGCACACGGCGACCATACCGGCGCAAACGCCAATCCCGCGGTGAGACAATTTGTTGAATTCCATGGGAACGTCGACTATCTTTTCCGCGTCAGATTTGAAGGATGGCTACTATCAGGTACTCATGAGAGAGTCCGATGTAGCCAAACGGCAGTAAGCACCCCACGCGGTATGCTTTGGGAGTGGCTTGTGATGGCGCGACGGTTCAAATACGCAACAGCGACATTCAATCGAGTGGTGGCTCAGGTGACGCGTCAGCACCGTGGCTACGCGCCCCATTACTTTGACGATGTATTCATGCAAAGTAGGGCTGAGGCCGAGCGCAATCGACTCGCGCAAGTGTCATTTAGACGCTGTGTTGTAGACTTTAAAGGACGCCCAATTGTACGTCAACTTGCAAAAATGCAGCATAGGGGTCCCTGAGATACCTGTGCTGGGTTACATCGTAGGTACCCATGGTGTACGAGCAAACCCAGACAAGGTATTATCGGTAAAGGAATGGCTTATCCTACGGCATGTGAAGGATTTGCGCCAATTACTAGGGCTCGCTAATTACTAGCATAAATATAGCAAGAATTATGCTGAGCAAACTAAAGCATTATATGACCTCCTTAAAAAGGACACAGAAATGGGTTTTGGTTAAATAACAAGATGATGCGTTCAAACCAGTGATGCAATCTCATGTTGAGGCACCAGTCTTGCCATTGCCAGACGCGAATAAGCCCTTTAGCGTCGTCTGCGATGCAAGTAATTTGCAATCGGCAGCACGCTCGTGCAGAAGGATGACGACGGTGTTGACCGTGTCATCTCTTATCAGTCCCGGTTTTTAAAATCCGCGGAACTAAATTACCCATGCATGACAAAGAGCTACTTTCAATAAAGTATGCTCTTGTCAAGTTTCGTGTGCACCCTACTAGGCACCGAGCTATTTGTGTTTTTTACGGATCACGCATCACTGCGGACCGACAACAAACTCACATCATTTCTCGCCTTGAATGGCAAGATGGCTTACATTCTTCTCTGAATTATATTTCAAAGTTTAATACAAGCTGGGTAAGTCAAATGTCTTGGCTGTCGCCTTATCGCTTAGACCAGACTTCGAGGTAAGACACCAGGAAAGTGTGTCTAGTGCGAAAGCACAATTTCAGCCGTCAGCGTTGGCAGCCATGAAGACATACCACGTGACGAGCTCATTAGCCTCTGAAATAAAAGAGAGCTACAGTCAGGACGACCATTGTCACCTGCTGTTAGATCGCATTGGTGGACAAAAGGTAATTCTTCCGTCGCACCTGAAAGCCATGCTTAATCGGTTTAGCTACAGCGATGGCCTGTTATGGCATCAGCTGTCACCTTGTGATCCCTTGAGAATCTATGTGCCTCATGACATAGAATACAAGCTGATGATCCTTCACAAGCTCCATTATGCGCCACCTAATGGGGATCTGAGCCGTGAAAAGATAATCTTACAAGTATCAGAGGAATTTTGGTGGCCACACCTATATAGATGGATGGCCAACTATATTCGCTCTTGCGAACAGTGTAAGCGCATTAAGCCTGCATCATTGATCAGGGTACCGCTGAAGCTGCTATTGATTCCAACCAACTGTTTTGGAAGTTTGTAAGCCTGGACTTCATGTTTGGCATGATGCCCCATCACTAGGGTCGGACAGGGCTTGTCGTCTTTGTAGACAGACTGAGCAATATGGTGCATTTGGCACCATGTAAAACATTGATCACAGGCAAGGAGGCAGCTCTCTTGTTCCTGGATCATGTTTACCGACTTCACGGATTGCTCGAGTCCATAGTATCGGATCGGGTCCACGTTTTACGTCTGGTTTTTGGCGACATGTGTTTCAGCTGCTACGTAGCAAGCTCCACATGTCGACCGCAGATCATCCCCAGACCGATGGCCAAACAGAACGTGCCAATCGGGTCGTGGTGGTTATCTTATGCACTATAGCAACTCCCAAAGAGCGGAGCAAGCAATTGCCCTTTGTGGAGTTCGCTATAAATAACAGTGTCCACGCCAGTACGGGTGAGACACCTTTTATATTAACGGACTGCACTATCCTCGGACGCCAGTCTCGTTTGTGCGCAGCCCGAGTCTAAGTGGAGGAGGGCCCCAGACTGTGCTCGGTGCGAAATAGGGAAACAGTTTCGTCAATATGACGATGACCCATGAGTGTATCATCTCAAAGACAAAACCTTGCCCTAGTGACCCTGCCAGTTTAGCAGTGGTCAATAAAACTACGCCTAATGACCGACCTCTCGGCGGTATCATAGGCGAGTTTGATGCTTAAAGCGTGAGCGAGGCTCAACGCTTTGTGGATCAGCGATTAGCCATCAGACGTTAAGTCCGTGACGCGATGGCAAGCGCTATGGACAAGCAAAAAGAATATGCGGACCGAAATGGTCGCAAGAATAATGAACGCTTTAGAGTGGGTGAAAAAGTACTATCAAGTACTGATACCCTACCTAAAAATGCAAATTATGTACTACCTGGAGGTGCTACGAAGTTGCTTCCGCGCTTCATTGGGCCCTTCACGGTGGTAGAAGAGGTTGAAGACCTAAATTATAGGCTCACGGTTCTCCCGTATATGAAGACGCACCCGTATTGTACATGGGTCGTCTGAAACGGTATGTAGACCCAAATAAGGTCACATATCCCCATCCGTCTAAGGAGACCGATGGTGATGCCGACTGTGAGTCGAGCGTCGTTCGAATGAGAAGGACGGTGAAGGTGAAAAACTATCGGGCCGACTCCTCCCACCACGAACAGGATTTGGAGAGCGGGATACATCACGCGAGTAACGCGGATCCCTCAGCATTATCCTTTAAAAGAGGTCCAAGCGAGTCTTCAGGAGTTCATAACCCTGACGAGCCTTCGCTCGGACATCAACGAGATCCGAGGTCAGTCGTGAGACTTGGCCCTCGAGATCCGCAATACGTTGTTCAGCAGCGCTTAACGCCGGTGACTTAACGGACGAAGGTAAGGCAGCCGCGAGTAGTTGGGCGAGATCGCCACTCCTATCGGGCCCGCCTGCACTAATGGATGCAAGTGGAAATCAACGCTTCCTTGTTGGAAGGATGCTTGCCCACCGCTCCATGAGGCAACGGTATCAGATCCTCGTCCAATGGAAAGGATACCGGAAGAGTTTTGACTCTTGGGAACCGATCGATACCCTACGTATTGATGTGCTCGGCTTGGTGGCTGCCTATGAAAGTAGAAGCACCAGTTCAAATCTCTTCGCTTGTCTCAAATGGACTAGCAGAAGTAGCGTTGTCAGAAGAAGCAGGGGTACAATAGCGCCTATGATTTCTTAGGGGGCGAAATTAACTCGCTGCGACCGCTGTTTCAGCGCATCGGAATGCGGATGAATGCGTGTAAAATTTCCGCCTCGAATTGGTTTGGCGTGTCATTTGTATGCAACACGACCGGGATCGGGAAAAACACCTAAGCGATTTTCCCTGAGCCCTCCATGATTTAAAGACGCCATAATAATTATGAGTGTCAAGAAGAGCACGCTTTAGGAGCGACGCTCTTGACCTGTTTAAACGACGTTATTTAGATGGAGGGGGCATCAGTAATATGCCACCCGTCACATAGCCACGTCTAAAACGACTGGCTTGTGACACCGACTGAGCACGTTCACGTGTCCGTCGGCGGAGCTTTAGACTCTGAATCCTCTATGTCCGAACCATTACGGATTATGGTCTGATCATAAGACGTTGAAGTTTCACCTAACGGTGAAGCGACTGCGCCTTCATGGGCAGCGTTCTCATTACCTGTCGCTGCGCTATCTAGCGTAGACGACGAGAAAGCATTCGTGAATGTTACTGTCTCCATGTTGTGAGCCATGCGAGAAGTATGGATGGAAAATAATGCGCCATCATCCTTCTTCATGTGCTCGTTGTCTGCATCACTAATATGAGGTGACGGCAACGGTGTCGACTCAACGTAGTCGACAATGAGCGACGGATGAACCCCTTCACTGTTAAAGTGGGATGGATTTTTAGCCCCGTTAACGCGACAGCAGCAGTAGCTGTCGGCGTGTTAACGCGGCGAGTGCGCTTAGCGCGAGGTCGAGTGGGCGTCTTCGCAGACGACCCACCAACGTGGCCCCTTTTAAGTGGCATCTTTGGCGCCGTGTATGAAAACGCAGGTCGCTAGAGTGAATAAGAGAACTAGCGGCGCGTAAAGGAGCTCGCAGTTCCTCCTTCCTCTTTAACGAATTTCATAATGTAAATTCGTTCTTAAAGAGGGAATATTGTAATGGGCTAAAGTTGCCCTAATTTACACAGGCCCCGTTAAGTTATGTAAAAACTGCCAATAGGTATATTACATAATGGTAAAGCATTACCTATTTTTAAATCGGCATTTGACGAACTTTTTATATATTGGTTAATTTTTAATCCGTCGGGTGCTAAATGTAGATATATAAGAGATTATAGCTGAACGGTATAGGTGCATTTACATAAGGAGGGATGATGGCTAGCGTCACCCGTTACGCGAGGTATCTCGGAGAGACGCTCGCAATACATATTAGTGTTATCTACAGTGATGACATTTTTGATTGGTAAAAATAGGTATTTATATTTAATGCGATTAAATATAAATCATTCTGATAACTTGTAGGCGACTTAGACACACACCCTAGCACAGCGGGAGGAAGCGGTTAAACCAGCTTCTCTTGCGTGCAGCGAGGTAGTTGTGGTAAGTGCATTAGCGACCTCACCCAACGTACGAAGTACTCTAGTAAAGTGTCGTCACGGGAGCGGTAATCCGGCTCCTCGTGCGCACTTACCAAGTAGAGAGTAGTTTTTAGACTGATTTATATTCAATCGCATTAAATATAAATACCTATTTTTACCAATCAGAATGCAACTCTGAAGATAACGCTAATATGTATTGCGAGTGTATCTTTCTAGATACCTCGCGTAACGGATGACGCTAGGCGTCATCCCTCCTAATGTGAATGCACCAATGTGCATCACAAACACAAGGGTTGGTCACAAATATGAACCACACCCGAGTGGTGGGTTTAATTACTTTATTTAAGTAATTGGCCATCCTCTTAAGTACACCAAGTGTAATTAACGGGGCTGTGTAACATTAGAGCACCTTTAGCCCGTCACAAATATTATTAGCGTCGACTTCTGCAATGATGTTAGACTGGATCTTGTTGCAATTTGTGGTTGCGAAACAGGCGACGATGAATTCTCACGCTTGGCTAAGTACTTCAAGACAGATATCTCCAGACGTGTAATTCAACGTAAGATAGAGATATAAGTCGTTTTCGCACTTTAAAATTGGACACACGAGATCAACTTCATCTACAGATGACGAGTGTAACGGGGTGTACGTTACATGAGATTGACAATTTAAGGTTGTTAATTCATACATTTTTAAGAGGTAGATAATATTTTGAGAATATTACTTTACATTGTGATATCCATTAGTAGATATAGGCCATTAAATCTACTTGCTCCGCGGACCAGTCAGCACTGGACGCGCGCAAAGAGATAGATTTATCATGCTTTATTACATGTTTTGTATTAGTTTATAATTAAGTTAGTATTAAATAGATAGAATTAGAAGAACTTATTTATATTAAATAGAGTTTACTTTCAACCACTCTCTAAAGCAAGTGTTACAAAGAGAGTCTTTCTCTGCACGTATTAGTGACGTGAAGCACCACTCGCACTGAAGCAGCAGTGCCCCGTTACACCTGGTAGCACTTAGTAGTCCGTTCAAGGACCACAATTCAATCATCTAACATGTCCATGTTAGATGATAATGGAAATATGCATCACGTTCGCGTGATAGCTACTGCACTACACTCATGAGCGTAGTGACCTAACTTTTGACAGCGATTGCATTTCTGCAATCGCTTATTGTTCGAAAAGCGAGGTTTCTCGCTTTCGACATAAGAAAGGTCCATAGGTTCTGGCCTCCAAGCTCGTAGCGTCTTGGAGGACGATACGATGACGAACTAGCTTGAGTATGTCTGAAGCTTAAGTCCTCATGTTCCGCTACGAATATTGTTTCTTAAAGCGTATCCAGTTCCAAGCGGAAAAGGTGGGTCTTTACGGGTCCATCCGTAAGACCTTCCATGAACACCGTTATCAACGTGTTTTCATGAAGTGGGCTTTACGTGGACCAACTCGCAAAGGGTCGTATGTGCTGGGCAGAAGCGTGAACATCACCCTTGCCTTGCTTGAGTTTCAGAAGCTCAGATCGAGCTCTAAACTCAGCCCGAGGCAGTTCAAACGTCTGTTTGAGCCGGTCTTTAAAAGCATCTAGCGACTCAAAGACATATGGGTCGCGCAACTTAAGGCCTAGTGCCCAAATTTTGGCCCGACCTGCCAAGTTTGGCTGAGCAGATGCGACTTGCATTTGCTCGTCAACGATGTGACGAGCCCTTATGCCATCGTCCAATTCGACAACCCACCTCAAAACGGAACCCTTTTCGGATCCCTAATAATTAGATATGTCTATCATTGCGGTTTCTGGACGACACGTGTGCGTCATCTCAGGTACAGAACCTACCTTCTCCTTCGCCTCGTCAAATTCATGTTGTATGAACATGGCGATGGCTGAATGGAGGACATCTCTGTCCAAACCGGATAGCATGGCCAAGATGGCATCATTCCCTACGGTCGAAACTCATTCGTTCGACTATACTCGTTTCTATGTCACTTAAAAAGGGGTACTGAACGTAATTATGGCCAGAATGCCAAAAAAGGCAACGGCCGCGGGTCCGACGTTGTGGCAAAATTGCAACAGGGAGGTGGACGCCAAAAAATCGTCGGGGTCAGTAGGGGCGCAACGCCCTAATATTCCAGCAACCTCAAGAGAATTTGCAAATCTCTTGACAAAAGTTGCTCCAGACACAGTCATTATGTGTCCTTGCACCTGGCGATGAGGTATCCCTCATCACCTTGAAGTTAAAAGTAACAAATGATTGGTTACTTAGAGCCCTAGTGGTTTGTGGGGCGTCGAATAACTTTATTTGTCGCCAGTCGCTAAAGGGTCGTAGGCTCAAATATGTTGAGCGCGACATCCTTCCAACGAGGATGACGGTGCGTGTGCATCTATAACACTGATAAACGCGTAGTGAAATTTCACTACACGTTATAAGACTCTCGGTATGATGATGATTTCATCGTACTGGATTTTTGTGACAAATTTGATTTCATCCTAGGTTAACCTTGGCTAAGAAAATATAAGCCAAGAATCATCTGGCAGAATCGATCCGTAAAGATGCCTGCCACTTGTTCATCAGATGGACATCTGATGAACGTCTTGTACCGTCCACAAGCGTGTGGATGTATTACGAGTGAGTGCGAGGCCTCACTTGTGGTACGGTCGTTAGTACGACTGCAAAAGATCACAGTAGTATTACTAATCCCACTGTGGAGTCAGCTGCCGGCGGCTGTGCAAATGCACAGGCAGCGCCGAAGTTCCACCGCTCGTATAAATCGATGGATTGAGACATGAATGTACGCCTAGCGGGCGACATTTAAGTAAAATATTGGTTGCTTGAAGGGACAACACGATGATCCTACGTCGAGTAGAGAGTCGACTGTAGAGGACCCGACTGTATTAGCGCAATCACAGTCGGAAGACGTTGAGAAAACTAGTACGCCGCTAGCCCAAGGAACTTTCTTAGTCTCTTGACATTGACCGGAAATGGCAAGTCAGTAATTGCCTTGATTTTTCGGGTCTAGGGCGCACGCCGTGTTTATCGACGATGCAGCCAAGTAAGTGGTATTTTGCTTGCAGCAAAAATACAGTTCTTGAGATTTGCGTACAACTTATGCTTTCGCATAAGCGTAAGAACCTGATGAACGTGAGTTTTATGAGCTTCCACGTCCGTCTTTTCGTCCATGGACCAGCTATGGACGAATACATCGTCAAAACAACTCGGTGCGAATTCTCGCACCGGTTTTGACATATTCATTACGCATCTGTTGAATGTTGCAGGAGCCTTACTAAGCTCCTGTGGCATTACAAGCCATTCCCAGAGCATCCCACAGGATGTGTTTACTGCGGTGTACGGGATGTGTAGCTCACGCATAAGGATCTGATAAAACCGATCCATCAGATCCATAGACAAAAAGATGGTATTCGTAGACGTATCTATGATTATGTCTTTTATAGGTATAGGCGTTTGAGCCGGTAACGTTGCAGCATCCAGTTTATTGAATGCGTGCACTATCCGCCACCCTCCTGTGGCCTTTCGAACACAGAAGGTCGGAGAGCTATGTGGGGAGGTTGACTCTCTTTCATGGCCCGTTTTGACTCGATCGATAAAGAATTATCGATCGCAGTATTTGTTCACAAGACAGTGGCCACTGCTTCATGACGCAGTACTTCGAGCCCGTTTGAGCTCGATCTCATGTCGAGTGCCTTTATCCTTAGGCAACTCGCATGGGACTACAACTACAGGGAATTTATGTCTGAACTCAATCAAATCCTTGTATAAAGGATTTGTCTTAAGCGACTCCCAGGATTGAGTAGTATCTCTCTCATGCCGAGTCTTCACATCGAGGACACTTTCGTATTTAATGTCTCGGTTTCAGGACTCCTTTTTTATCCTCACCGTCACTGCTGACGATATCGCGACGCTGTCCCTGCGTAAATACACCCTGACTAGTCTGAAAGACTTAGACCAACCCTGGAATCGAGCGGAAGAATACGGAAAGGAAGCGACGGCACGAGTAGTGACCAATGTACTATTGAATCTCCCACTTACTCAACTACTAGTGCTAGAAGCCCAAACCCAGCAACAACGGACCAAACTTGGCAAACTGTCCAATTTAGTCGTCGAACGGCTCTTCCACCCCAGCAGATTCCAAACCCGGTAATTGTGGACTCCACACGGAACCCAACGACCATTTTAGCACGGACGTCGAGCCTCGCTAAACCATGCAAAAGCACCCCCTCTTGAATCAACGGAGAAGAAGCCGACCACAGAGTTACCAGAGGAACCGGAAGAGCCACTAGCTATCAAGGACTAGACCCGGATAAAACGTAGCATTCGGTCTGGACCTACATAGCAAGCAGAGGCCTATCATGCAGGACAAAATGACCCGGTTTCAAAAGGAAGTGACCAACGCAAGCATGAATTTGGACACGATTGACCCGAATTTGAGGAAATGTACCGAGGATCAGCTCCTGGAACAATGTGGACTGAGTGAGGCGGGCTCCCCAACTGGAAACTGACAATACTACACTGTGGCTATGGCGCTGCTCCAGAAATAATGCAAAGGACCGACTGCTTAAAAAACGCTTACAGCACTGACCAATAGGCTCAAAAGAGGCATCGTTGCAGCTTCGAACCATTTCTTCGACGATGAATCCTCTCATAACAACAGCGCTTGGGCTCGACGACTACCCTGAAAATAATGTTAAAAAAATCTACCGTAAAATTTACGTAGCGAAAGCTAGTGAAGGATTTGAAAATGCAAGCTTCTCGATGATCACGGCGGCAGAAAAAGTAGCCAAGGGAAAAAAATTACGACTTATGACGGTCAAGGAAAGAGTTTACAGTCATGGCGAAGCCGCACCATGTGTAAACAACTTGCAACAAGAATGTGCGCTAAACCCTCAACTTAATGGGCTCCCGATCGTGCTACAATTTGACACTAACCATTATAATTGGTTAGGCTTCAAGACGCCAGTCGGAGCCTCGTCACCTCGTTCGAAGGTCCGTCCTTTTTAAAAGGAACTGATTCAAAGGTCACTCGTTTAGACGTGCATTTGATCGTCCAAATCTGTCGGGTACCCGTTCTCCAAGTCATGACGACCTTTGACTGGGAAGCGGGTGCCGTTGCTCTCCTGGCTAACGCACACCTTCCAACCGCATCAGGCTCTATGCACTGTGCCGGATCATGCGACGCTTGACTTCCTGTCACAACGCCGTCTACTGTCACAGGCTCTCGGCTCTGTGCAGGACTATGGGACACATGACTACTTTTTATTGCCCTTTTCACTACAGCTGTCTCCACGAGCTGGGTTGGAATTATTTACGGCTAACAGCCAGTATAAGTCGCGATTTACGGTGGAATAAGTTTTCCCACGTCCACGATGCCTACTTTGTTGGTGCATCGCAACACTCATACATGATGCTATATCGATCGGAAGACGATCGATATAAAGCTAATAAATCTTTCAAAGATCTTTGGATGGATACATCAAATGCTCCATTAAGTGCAGAAGATCTTTATCTTCTGTGTAGGCTTTTTTTGATGTCATCAAACAAAGTTGATGAGGACACTTGGAATGAGTGTTGCAACAGTAGGATTATTACCACTGCTGGAGTGCGGAGCCGGCCCGAAATCGGGTCGGCGTGATAACGTTTCAGCGACGACATTAAGTAATCCTGGTTTATATTCCACAGGAAAATTATATTCCGCGAAGAAGGATAAGCCATCTCGCAATTTTTGCGAGAGGTGTGACGCATTGTCCGTATATACGATGAACGGTGTATCTCCTAGGAGATGGACCCTAAACTTAGCCAGTGCATATTTCATGGTAAAATTTCCTTGTCATGCGCTGAGCAATTGCGTTCAGCTGGTTGCAGCTGACGCGATTGGTAACAGGCGCCACGCTCCGCACCGTCTGTATCGTATTGCACTGATGCACAGCCGATTACGAAATTGCTAGTGTCACAGACCACATGGAATGGTCTGTCTTGATCAGCAATCGCAAAAAAAGATGGGCGATTGCATCACGCTTTGCTTAATTCCTCAAAGGAACGCTGACAATCAGCGTTCTGTAACCAGTTCTCTCACTCGTCCATTCTACTTCCGGCGTGTTGCATTTGTTGCGGATGTGACCGATGGAACCACAACTAAAACATGGGTAAGCGGCCCGTTGACCGACATGGTGAACAATGATTAAAGCCGTTCTAGTTGATGAATCTTTTTCAGCCAGGAAATTCGGACATTCCGGCCACTTGAAGAATATTTCCAAGTATCCGTAAGCAGGCTTACAATCTCCGTAGTCGGTTCCTGCCGTGTAACGTACTTTCCGGCGAACTTACTGCGAATCTACGCATCAATTGCAGCTTCAAACAGGCTTCGAGATGCATTGAGCAATCGCACATGGTATCTTCGCGAGGATTTTCATTCTTGATCCCATCCGCACCAAATTGACGGTTCCATTCGGACTGCAGATCTGATTGATCTCTGGACTGGTCATTGTTGTCATCTGGGTGCTCATTGATAATAGGGAAAGCCCTGTGTCGAAAAATTAAGGTCCGAATTTCCCGACTCCATGTTGCTGTTCGTTCTCGCATCCAAAAGATTAGGCGTATCACGTGTGCTGTTCTATCAAATTATACTTGTTTGGTATCTTGTAGGATATGGATCACTTTCGCCTTGTCGTGATTGCCATTGTCTAGGGTCATTGTGAACATCCCTATCAGCTGCGCCCTGTTCAGGAATCAGCGCACTCTGGAAACTCATTATGTATCTTAATTATCAGGTCGCCTTCGACTTGAGTATGGATAGTATTTAAATCAACCGTAATGATTCATTAGTGCAGACCCGCTTCAGGAATTCAGGGAGTTTGGCGCAGAGGATAGATCCCTTTACCAACCCTTTAATATTCTTAGCTTCTGCTGCAGTCGGTTTCCTGAGTTGAGTTGGAAATCCGAACGGGGTTTGACATTGTCGTCTCAGTTCTTGACTCTCTTCTGGAGTGTATACACTGCTTTGGAACTTGTACGAGGAGGTGGGGTCGGCACTCATGTCAACATCTTGGCTTCCTGTTTTGGCCGATTGCTCGGCATTTTGCTGTTCGTTCTTGCATCCAAAAGATCAGGTGTATTACGTGTGCTCTTCTATCAAATTATACTTGTTTAATATCTTGTAGGATCTGGATCACTTTCGCCTTGTCGTGATTGCCATTGTCTAGGGTCATTGTGAACATCCCTATCAGCTGCGCCCTGTTCTGGAATCAGCGCACTCCGGAAACTCATTATGTATCTTAATTATCAGGGCGCCTTCGACTTGAGTATGGATAGTATTTGAATCAACCGTAATGATTCATTAGTGCAGATCCGCTTCAGGAATTCAAGGAGTTTGGCGCAGAGGATAGATCCCTTTACCAACCCTTTAATATTCTTAGTTTCTGCTGCAGTCGGTTTCCTGAGTTGAGTTGGAAATCCGAACGGGGTTTGACATTGTCGTCTCACTTCTTGACTCACTTCTGGAGTGTAGACACTGCTTTTGAACTTGTACGAGGAGGTGGGGTCGGCACTCATGTCAACATCTTGGCTTCCTGTTTTGGCCGATTGCTCCGCTGCATATTGGGTCCACATGTTGGCCATGAGCTGCGACGTAATCTCCATATTGGTGATTCGTTGTTTTACCAGGTTTGTCAGTTTTTTTTACTTGAAAATAGATCTCGTAATTACGTGCAGGCGCGTTCTCCACTTCCGGGCATCCACTCGACTAACTTTAGCACTTACCGCGTATAATTGGAGAAGCGCCTCCGTTCTTCATCGTTTAGTTGCGGGTAGTGACTCTTGCTGGCTTCGAGCCGTTTGTGCGGCTGCGTGTCGAAAGACTTCGACAATCATTCGCTGCGTGTACTTTCAAGCACACTATCGTGGTCAAGTTCAAGTTCTTGTTTTCCGAGTCTATAATTTCCTCGTGCAGATAAACGAACATATCTGGAAAGGTTAGTTCCTCTTCTTGACCGTGAACGATTTGCAGTGGTTGTACCAGGCTTTAAGTTACCCTGATGTTACACAGTCCCCGTTAAGTACACTTGGTATACTTAAGGGGATGGTCAATTACTTAAAAATAAGTAATGAGGCCCACCACTCGGGTGTGGTTCACATTTGTGACCAACCCTTGTGTATGTGATGCACATGGTTGCATTCACATTCGGAGGGATGGCGGCTAGCGTCATCGTTACGCGAGGTATCTAGAAAGATACGCTCGCAATACATTTTAGTGTTATCTACAGAGATGACATTTTTGATTGGTAAAAATAGGTATTTGTATATATACGATTTAATATTAATCAGTCTGAAACTACTTCCGCCTTAGTAAATGCGCACAAGAAGCAGGTTTAGCGCTCCCGTGACGACACTTTACTAGAGTACTTAGTGCGTTGGGAGAGGTCGCTAAGGCGCCCATCACAACTACCTCACTGCACGCAAGAGAAGACGGTCTGACCGCTTCCTCGCTGTGCTAGGGTGTGTGTCTAAGTAGAGCGTGGCCGCATTAAGACCTGCCCGCCTACACTTGGTAGCACTTGAAATCCTCCCCACGTCCTGCGTCTTTGCGTGTGTACGTGATGATGAGCCTCAACATCGATTGGGTTTTATTCGCCACCTCTCCGATCATCATTGGGAGACGGCAGGGCACAAGGCGCAGGGTCTTGGTGAACAAGCCCTCGCCAGGCTCCTGGGCAGTCCTCCTGAGCAACATGTTGCTCAGTTGATGCAGTTTGTGGCATTCGTGCTCGGACAGCGGAGAGCCGCGTCCGAGGCACAGAGTCATGCTGCGGCAGAGTCCGACAATCAGACTCAGGATGAGCTGAGGCATGAGCAGGCTCGGAGTGAGGCTCTCAACAGGACTGTTAAGACGCTCTCTGCCCGACCGCATCAGCTGAGGCCCATTCGGATGGACCCGCCCAAGTTCGATGGAACTGCAGCGCACACAGATTTTCTACTAACTGTTAGCTGTGGAGCAATACGGTGTCGCTCGGCTCATCGAGGACGACAGCCGGATGGTGTCGTACGGCCTCAGAGTGGGCTTACTCGGCGCTTATGGCGGACGTTAAGGCATTCCCTTCATGGGCGATCATTAAGACAGAGATTCGCGCCATGTACCAACCGCCGAACAACGAAATGTTGCTTCAGGCGCGCTTCTTTGGACCGCGACAGGCGAAGCGATCTCTGCAAGATTATGTGCAAGAGATGCGCTCGCTGTCGGCGTCCACTACCGTAGGTCCGATTCCGGAGCGCATTAAGGTGCCCACATTTATGAGCGAACTGCGGCATGGCCCATCGCTACAGGCTCTTTTCAGTAAGGTGCCGTCGACGATGGAAGAGGCAATCCAAATTGCCCTCGTTGAGGAGCAATCCTAGAACAGTGCCTCGGCGACAGCTTGGTATAAGCCGTTGGCCGAAAGGTCAGATGCCACTCCCATGGAGTTGGGCATTGCAGACGTTGTCTGCTATAAAGAAGGCTCGCTGCTATGCCAGGGTTCCTTCTGGGGCAAAGATGCCCAGCAAGAGGGCTCCCTTCCCAAAGGGCGATGGCAAGTACCAGCGTGCGAGACGCATGAGTTCTGCATCGACCAATGAGGGGTCGGGAAATGCAGGAGCGCAGAATCTGCTTTCTCATGGGTCTCATAAATGCGTTCTGGGAGTGGAGCAAGCGACGTGATGAAGACCGAGTATTAATACTGGAGGAGTTGTAGCGATGCACAACTTGGAATAAACGCAAAAATAGTTTGCACTGTAAGAACGGGGGTGGCAATACCTTTCCTACTATAATTATTTATTTTGCTTTTGGAGGGGTGTGACTATACCGAAAGATTTGTGTCGTTAAACCACTTCCCTAAACCTTAACCAAATTTTCTTGAGACGACACTGCCGAACACCACCTTTAACATAATTTCTATTGGCCAATTAAAATGCAACAAGCGCTTTTTTTCGGCTAATACAGTAGAACCCCTCTAAAGTAATACGCTCTAAAGTAATAATACGTCCTAAGTAATAAAATTTCGTGGTCCCGAGTTGGGACTTAAGGTTAAAGTAATATTTTGCCAAAGTAATAAAGTAATATTTTTTAAAGTCCCACTATTAGTAGACACATGCCCCAAAAGTAATATATTAAGTTGTATCTAAAAAAAAAATTTTTCAAATAACTATACTTCTTTTGCCGCTTTTGAGAGAAATCGATGGAGAGTGACTTGCTTCTTTCCAGTAATCTGTATCCTTTCAAAATCGTCCAAAACTTCATTCAGTTTCCTGTGAGTCGTGGAAGTATCACACTCCCTCTGCATGAAGTACAGTTTACACAACCTTATTGCATCAAGGACGTCCTTGGCTTTCACGGGGGCTGGCACTTCGCTATCATCCGCATCGGGAATCCCTCCTTCCACTTCTACAGGCAAAGACAATCCATGTTCTTCCATTGTTACTGCCACAATGTCTTCTACGTCAGGACTATAGGCGACCTCTCTCTCCAAGGGGTTGTTGAGGATGGCGTTGATGTCCATTGGATTGCGGTACAGTTGATCATTCTGTAACATCAGGTCATCTGCAACATTTGCGGGGGGTTCGGTCGCCCTAGCAGGAACTTGGATGTTCAAGCTTGATGTCCGAATTTTGCAGTGATTAAAACAATTACGAATAGTTTCCTTGGTCACCATATTCCAGGCCTCCACAGCCCACACCATCGCCTTCAAAACATCCACTTTTTTATGCGCTTCCACATTGTCAAGTGTTTCATCCAGCTCCAATGCTCTTAGCAAGTTGCGATTGAAAATTTTCCTGTAAAAGGCCTTCAAAGTTCGAATAATGCCTGCATCACAAGGCTGAATTCGGGAAGTTGTGTTGGGCGGCAGGTAAAGGATTTTAACATTGGCCAGCTCCGGCAAGCTGTCAATTGGAACATGAGCAGGACAATTGTCCATATCAGCAGCACCTGTCTTCTCCCCATCCTCCGATTAAACCATTGTAGCCATTCCAAAAACAATACACTGTTCATCCAAGCCTTCGGGTTTGCCCTGTAGTGGCAGCCAAGGTTCTGACGATTGATATTTTTGAGACAACGGGGATTCAAGTATTTCCCAATCACCCAAAGTGGGACACGATCTGAGCCATCTCCGTTGGCACAAACAACAAAAGTTAGCCGTTCCTTGTGCTGCTTGCGGCCCTCCAGTTGCTTCGTTGCAAGTGAACGATCAGCCTAAAGTGAGGAGGCAATAAATTTTAGTATTTGAAGTTGCTTCCAAAGTGATTTCAACTGGCCCCGACATACCTGAAGTCGGTAAAACAAACCCGTTTCATCCATATTGTAGATATCCTTCCATTCATACTGATCCAAAACTTCTCGAATTGCGAGTAAGGATTGCTCGAGTATCTCCATGTTAACCGAACCGCTCTCTCCATGTCTCACTCGCTCTTTGATTCCATATCGAGCTTTGAACCTGTTCAACCAGCCATTGGAGAATTGAAAAGTATTTGTGTCTTGATCGGGGTACAGTCTCTCCAAAAAAATCCTCCCCTTTTCTTTACAAAGTTCACCCGAGAGATCCATGACATCTTCGTAAGTTCGCACAAATTTGTAAAGTGCCTCTTCCATGAGAGGGTATTCTACAGTCTTCTGACGCTTCGCATCCATACTAATTTTTGCTCCGTCTCCTGCACCAGCTTTTTCACCTTGGGAGATCCAGTGCTCCTGCTGCTTGAGAAATCTTGGAAATCGCAGCTTGACTGACAGTCATGCCAAATTTCTCTACCACCCATTGTGCAATATCCTTCTGTGTTCCACTGGTATCACGCTTCCTTTTACTGATAGCTATGCGGATTTCATTAGTGATAGGAGCATGAGCAACCTTCAGGTGTGCTTTCGCCATTTTTTGTGTTAAGTTTGCAGTTCTTGCTTAGACGTTTAGATTTGCCGTTCCCGTTCTGTACTTCTTATAAATATTTTAGTTTAGTTAAAGTGTCAAAGTTGAAGCTTCACATCGAGGTTAGGGTTAGGTAATGCGTCAGCTGCACATTGAGCTTCCTAAACGAAAATTTTCTGGAGAGAAGAGGTTGGCATCTAAAGTAATAAAACGCATAAAGTAATATTACTTTTCGGTCCTAAGAGTATTACTTTAGAGGGGTTCTACTGTATAAAGAACTTAAACTTCGGGGGGAATCCAGACATACCCGATAAAAAACAATTTTCAATAATCATTTTTTTTCTCGTCAGGTAAGACCTTCGATTTTCTCATGATTGGCCATTCCTGATTGTAATGCAAAACGTAGAAGAACGACAGGGGTTGTGCCAAAAACAGACGAGAAAGAAACGAGGAGACGTAAACATGCGAAAACCCGCACAAGCTGTCACTCTACATTTGTTTGTGTTTAGCACTGCAGGTTTAAGGACGTAGCATGAAGAATTTGTCTCTATTCGCTGCTGCTGCCGTGGCTGTTCGTGGAGAGAGTTATGATGAATTAGACCAAGCGATCTGGCTCGATCGCCACAATTATTTTCGAACGACGGGATTGCCATGGTCTGCGAGCAACATGCGTCGCATTGGTTGGGACGCAGGGCTGGCGAGCAAAGCTGCGTCAACTGCAACCACATGCTCCGCTACAACTGATAAAGGTGTCAATGTGTACTTGGCGTCATCAAACGATGCGACTTCGGCCATTGACGATGCCATTGAGGACTGGGTCGTGGAAACAGCCTTCTCTACTCTTAATGTAATGCCACAACCCGGCTTTAGCGGGCTGGATGTGGGCGTAGGCTATTATAATTCGTATTCACAGGTCGTATGGGCCGAAACGACCAGTGTTGGTTGTGCCTCAGCGACATGCTCGGATGGAATATTGGTAGTTTGTGAGTACTCTCCAGCAGGTAATAATGAAAACTCGCGTTGGTACAAACACGCGCTGCAAGCGTCCGAGTGTCCAGCTGGAACAATGGCGTCACATGGCCTATGTGTTAAAGAGGGGGACGATGCTGCTGCTGGCATTGCATCGATTCCTGCGGACAAATTGACGTACCAGGTATACCCGAGTTTTGTTGGGACGATTCATACCCTTTTGCTTAAATCTGCGCGTGATATTGCCAACGGGGTCCGGCCTGCGATAATTGTACCCAAAAAGTCATCAGAAACGCCTTCGGTTCGTAAGGGGACAAATGGTACAAGCTCTTCGGTGTCGAACGAAGACGAGTCGGTAATGTCGAATCATAAGACGATCACAGTACCGTCAAATACCGACTATTCATTTGAGGAAGTCTTAAGAAACGAAGACGGACAGGACAATGAAGGAGCCGGTAATGGCTTCTCCTTGGAAGGCGAGCCTGAAAATTCATTGTCACTTAAAGCGATAACTGCAGTAACTAAGAATTCGAATGCGGCCACTAGTATGGAAGCTGAAGAGCCACCGGCAGAGCTGACGACGTCAGGTTTGATAGGGATGTTTGTGATAGGTATTGGAGCAGTTGCTGGTGTTCTCATCTTAGTGCACGTTCGCAAGCCAGCTCAGCATTAGCGGGAAGCTCGCCCTCTTTTTGCACTGGACCTTGTAGACACCTAATTCCTCAATTGCAGCATTACCGAATCGGATATAAATAAACTGTGGGTTATTCATACAAAGTTTGACCGTCGTAACGCAATTAACTTGAATAAAAGTGGCTTCTACGATCAACGATCTAACAATTGGACTATGAGGTCCAACTAATTAGAAGCCAGAACGCTCATGCCTTGAAATGTGCAAATTATCCGTGTAAAAAAACTTTTATGCTACTATCTCAGCACGTATCACGTTGCAATTGACAAGAATACACTTAACACGGAAAGATTGACGAATTTTAAAGCTTTTGTATTTTTCAAAACGCCGTCACATATTTTTAATAAAAGCTGTTCTACTAATATTTTGCGTCGATCTTAATTCCCACCACCACTCCGGCGCAGTGGTGATTGCATCAGATCGATCACATGCCCTAATAGAGCCCCTCATATTACTGTTAAAATCGATTGTTATTCCTCTGATAGATAAAAATAATTATGCAACCAAATTTAGGTCATGTTTGCAGACTGAACTTATTTACATGCAATCGCTCTCAATTAGTTTCTATTTGCAATCAAGAACATAGTTTCACGATGTGCTAAGGTTGCGATTAAAGGACTGCAAGCTATGTAAAATTGATAAAATGTCCGGCTTCTTGATAATTTATGTAACGGGGCACTACCGACTTGTACTGCTTTAGTACAAGTCCACTCCTCACTATTTCAGTGCGAATGGTACCTCACGTCACTTCACGTACACTTTTACATGCAGAGAAAAACTTTTATAACACTTGCTTTAAAGAGGGTTAAAAGTAAACTGTCCTTAATATGATTAAGTTTTTCTGTTTCTATCTATTTAATACTAACTAAATGATACAGTAATACACAACTTATAATAAAGTCTTATTTGTCTCTCTCTTTGCGCGCGTCCAGCCCTGATTGGGCCGCGGAGAAGGTAGATACAATGGCCTATATCTACCAATGGATAAGCTTCCCGAATACTACTATGTAAAGAAATATTCTCATATATAATCTACCTTTCAGATAATATGTTAACTAACAACCTTATAGTGTTAACTTTCAAAGACTCTTTTTATAACACTTGCTTTTGAAGAGGATTAAAAGTAAATTGTCCTTAATATGATTAAGTTTTTCTGTTTCTATCTATTTAATACTAGCTAAATAATAGAGTAATACACAACACATAATAAAGTCTTATCTGTCTCTCTCTTTGCGCGCGTCCAGTCCTGACTGCACCGCGGAGCAAGTAGATATAATGGCCTTTATCTACCAATGGATAAGCTTCCCGGATATTACTTTGTAAAGTAATATTCTCATATATTATCTACCTTTCAGATAATATGTAAACTAACAACCTTATAAGTGTTAATTTTATGTAACGATACACTCCGTTACATTACCCCTCCTTTAAACGACAATCACTCTAAATGTCATTGTATAGAGTGTTCACTACAAGACCACTTGAGTAAAAACGATGTGGATTGGTCAGAACCATCTTTTTCAATTCTATCGCATGGTTAACAAGTTCATGCGGTGTGCGAATAGTGCGGCGTCTTCGGCTGCGGTATATGCAGCCGCGGCGACGCACTATTGTATCTCGCGGCAGACATTTCGTCTGCCGAAGTATCATCTTCTCTTGCAACACAAAACGTTGCAAGTGCACCTAGTGAGTCACCACGTGAGCGCGACTCTTCTTTGGTGGTCGACTATGAATGCGAGTCGGACGAAATGGCCGACACGGGGAAAGTGAAAGAGTCGCCTGCACTTCGTCAGGCGGCGGTCTATGAGCCTTCAAACGAGGGGGCTCCATCGGGTAGTCGTGCTAGTAGCATTCGCCATAGCATATTCCGTTCCGACGATGAGGATGGCTCCTCATCGCCAGCCCCATCTCCCGTGCCGTCACCCGTATTTATTTCTGTGCGTGGTGATGACGATAGCGTAAGCCATCGTAATAAAAGTTTTTTTGGTACCATTGCTTCAGTGTATACCACTCAGGGGAGTGCAGACAATGAAATCTCTCGTCATCCCTTGAGAAAAAGCCGTGGCTTTTGCCCGAACGGCTAGCTAGTAGCTTCTCTGGAGAGACTACTCCTCAAAATCAATATCACTAATTTATTGCGACAAAGCTACATGGCCTTGAACCCAGCGCGAGATTTTCGCGCTGAAAAACATTTCTATCTCGATGCTTTTCTTAAGCATCGATGGTATACTGGTAGCAACAAGCGAAATTAAAGCTCGTTGATGCAAGCCTGGAACGCGTTTATTCGCATGTCAAAGACACTGGACACGAAGCCTGGCTTCAAAGACTTAACGCGATTCGCTTTGAGTTTGATAAACGAACTCCAACCGGTGCAAGGTCTAAATTCCATCGGTTGTCTCGTGAGGCAGGACTTCCATGCATTGCGTGGGGTGATTCCTGTCCGTGTTGTGTTGACAACACGACACGAGTAAAAGGGGATGTTTATTCCCTTCTTCGCCTTGACGAGGCTCGCATCTCTATCGAGATGCGCGATCCGATTGACGTTTTGCAATCAATTTAGATGCGCCAGGGGCGCGTGTTTTTTGATAGACCTTCTGATCCATCGGATATGGGTCTCGTCTTACTGACGGACGAGGCCCTCAACGTCATCAACCAGCTGGGAACGAGGTGCCCTGCTGGATATGGGTCTCGTCATACTGACGGACGAGGCCCTCAACGTCATCAACCAGCTGGGAACGAGGTGCCCTGCTGTGTTATGCGAAGGTGGATAACCGCGCCAGCGAACAAGATAACTTGTTCGCTGCCTCTTCACATCACAATGGTTTAGATTACATTCGACAAGGAAACGTTGATCACCGTGAGAACCACCAATGGTTGTGGCAGAGGAGGAAAAATTAGATCCGACCTGTGCGTCGGATCCGGTCAAAGATCGACAAACTCGACCAATTCATCCATGTATTAGAGAAGATTTTAATCACGAGCGCGGTAAACGTCACTCGTTGGAGCAGACGGTGCAGGCTCACTATATCGACGCTTAGAAGACCGTTCGAAGAGTGCGTATTCGATGTTGAAGTAAGAACGGAAGTATTACGCTCTTCGTGACAAACTGTCGTCAGCTCATCGCGGTTTCGACAGTCTTTATACCCGACGTGAGAATCTATAGAAACAGCATGAAAATCTGATTCGTGATCACAAAATTGTTTAGGGATTTTTGAAAAAGGTGGTCAGGTCCGTCCGCGGTAGAAACCGCGCACTGATGGTACGGGTGGAGCCGACCAACGTTAAACGTAGCATATATTCGCATACTTCGTGGCAATTTTATCGTGTATGGACTGCCTCTGCGATGCAGTACACGGAATGGACCAATGAACTTGGGTAGTAGTTTACTACTGCCCATGTTAGTGACTACACGCTTAGGTGGGTTTACCGTAGACAGTAGTACTAGATCATTAATTTTGATTATAAGAATATATGCTCTTCTATGTTTGTCTGCGTTCCGTTGCTGCCGGTCCACTGCGCTAGCAATGGAATCCTGTAAGAAACGGACTTCTGATTCTCGAGCCAGCAGAAATTCCTATGCCGACTCATTTGTTTTGTCTTTTCCAGTCCGCTTTGTGCGCACTGCCATGAGATCATTATCTTCTTCGATGACGATTGCTTCAATTTCGCATCATTCGGGTCATTGGTAAGCTCGACGCGTGATGAGCATGATCCAAAGTTGGTTTTGCTCGTGCGAGTCCACCCCACCTCCTTAAACTAGAGAATCCCTCATATTAGGTGGGTATGCGTGGATGGCGTAAGCCATTCACGAAGAACGGTGTATGCGTTGTAAAAGCATGCTCCGAATTGTTGATGGCGAATTTAACCATCGGTAAAACTCGCTCCAATTCGGATACGATGGATGTAACCTCGGAGTATTTTTTCGAGGACGCGATTGACGCGTTCCGTCCGTCCATCTGTCTACGGATGATCAGAAATTGACATTGTCAGCCGTGTTCCGAGAGATCGGAACACGGTTCGCCTAAGTTTCGCCGTGAACCGTGAATCTCTATCGGAGACCGATTCACGGGGTAAACATTTAGTCTGAATACCGTGTCGATAAAAAACACAGCCCGGAGCCGTGATTGACTCTGGTACTGCAGCATGATGTACCATTTTGCTGAATCTGTCTACAAAAACAAGGAATCCGCTGTTTTTGTGATCGCCTTTTCGGGAAATCCGAAGCCGAAGTCCATAGATACGGACTGCTAACATTCTGCCGATAGTGGTAGAGGTTGGAGAGGTGCACGGAATGAAGGGCTAGGCTTCACCCGTTGACACACTCGCGAGCACGAATGTACTTGCGGATGAACTGATACTGGCGGGGCCAGTAAAAGTCGCGACTTACTGTGGAATAGGTTTTCCCACATCCACGATGCCCACTTGTTCGTGCATGGCGACACTCATACATGATGCGCAAACGCAAATTATTGTGAGTTGGGACGACGACACATGGATTATCGCCGGCAACGGCTGTGTAGTACTGTAAGCCGTTGCGTGTTGTGTATTTATCTGATGACGATCAATATAAAGACGGTAAATCATTAACAGATTTTTTGAATGGATTCATCAGATGATTCTTTCAAAGCAGAAGGTCTTTATTTTCGTGTAAGTTTTCCTTATGTCATCCAACAAAGTTTACGACGGAACACTTATATTGTATGTTGCAACAGTCCACTGTTGGAGTGCGCAGCCGACTCGAAATCGGGTTGGCGTGATAACGCATCAGCGGCGACATTAAGTCGTCCCGGGTTACATTCTACTGAGAAATTATACTTCGCAAAGAAGGATAGCCACCACGCCATTCTTTGCGAAAGGTGTGGGGTGTTTCCGGTCGTGCGTAATGACGCATGGTCCGTATATACGATGAACGCTCTTTCTCTGAGGAGATAGACCCTTAATTAGCCAGTGCATTTTTCATGACAGAAGTTCCTTGTCATGCGCTGGGTAATTGCGTTCAGCTAGTTGCAGCTGACGCAATTGGTAACAGGTGACGCGCTCCGCGCCGTCTATATCGTATTGCACTAACGCACAGCCGATTGCAAAAGGGCTGGTGTCACAGACGACATGGAATGGTCTGTCTTGATCTGCAATCACCAAGATGGGCGATTATATAAAGCTTTGCTCGATACCTTCAAAGAAACGCTGCCAATCAGAGAGACGAGAGAGATGTACTGTCATCTCGGCACAATTGCGTGGCTACTTGTGCAAGTACACCGCTAGCCCAAGGAACTTTCCAAGTCCTTCACATCGGCCGGAACTGACAAGTCAGTAATTGCCTTGATATTTTCGGGTTCAGGGCGCACGCCGTGTTTACCGACGATGCTGCGAAGAAGTGGTATGTCAACTACTGATTAAACGGAGATAGATGGTCAGACAGAACGCATTCATCGCGTCCTCGAGAGATTTTTCTTCGAGGTTGCGTCCAATCGTATCCGAATTAGGGCGAGGTTTAACCGATGGTCGAATTCGACATCAACAATTCGGTGCATACGTCTAAAACGCATACCCACCCAACAAGAGAGACTCTAATTTAAGGGGGTGGGCTCGCACGAGCAAAACTATCTCGGGATCATGCTTTTTACGCGTCGAACTTACCGACGGCGCGAATGATGTCGATGTCGAAGCAATGATATCGAAAGAGAGAAACTCAGCAATAGTGATGACACAATTGTTTCCAGAATAATAAATAGTTCCAGCAAGATATCCCTCGTTGAAGAAGAGAAAGATCGCACAAGGCGCACTGAAAAAGACAAATCAAATCAGTCAGCAGAGGAATTTCTGCTGGCTCGAGAATCATTAGTACGTTTCGTACAGGATTCCTTTGCTAATGCAGTTGACCGGCAGAAACGGAACGCAGACAAACATGGAAGAGCAAATGTTCTTTTATTTAACATTAATGATCAAGTTCTACTGTATACGGTAGACTTACCTAAGCATGTAGTCACTAATGTGGTAGGAGTAAACTTCTACCCATGTTCATTAGGCAATTCCGTGTACTGCATCGCAGAGGCAATGCGTACACGGTAGAATTGTCACGAAGGATGCGAACGTATCCTACGCTTTTCGTTGGTCGGCTCCGCCCGTACCCTCAGTACGCGGTTTCTTGCGCATCCTCGCGAGGATGCGAACGTACCTACGCTTTACATTGGTCGGCTCCGCCCGTACCCTCACTACGCGGCTTCTTCCGCGGACGGATCTGACTACCCCTTCCAAAAAAAACCAAAGCGATTCTTGTGATCACGAACTAGACTCTCATGTTGAGACTGGAGATTCTCATGCCGAACTGAAGTTCCTCGAAATCGCGATGAGCTGACGACAGCTCGTCACAAAAAGCGTCATACTTCCGTTCGTACTCCAACATTGAGTACGCACTTTTCGAACGGTCATCCAACCGTTCGATACGGTGAGTCTGCACCGTCTGTTCCAACGAGTGACGCTTGCTGCGCTTATAACCAAGACCCTCCTCCAATACATGGAGGAAGTGGTCGTGTTTGACGATCTTCAACTCAAATCCGAATCATAGGTCAGATCTAATTTTTCCTTCTCCACCACAATCATAAGTGGATTCCTACGGTGGCCAACGTTTCCTTGTTGAACGCAGCTCACATACGAGGGTTGCATCTTTGCAATCACGACAATACCAGTGAGAATCCAGTTTTAATATCATCACTTTCAAGCCTGAACCTTATCGTGATCACCATTAGGCTATCACAACGGTAATTGAAGTGGGCTAGTATGAAAGGCTAAATGGGAATTTGCATCTAGTTCCAAAATTTTACCATAAGGGAATTTTTGATGCCAAAATTCCGATTTTGGATCCAAGGTCCCCTGTGTTTAAATGAAAGATTTGACACACTGACAGATCTTGCATTACAGAACACTCTTTTGTGGACCCACTTGAACAGTAAACCATACGAATCCTGCTTAAGACGTAATATACGTCTTCTCCCAGCGCAGGCAATTGCTGCATGAAGGATTGTAAAATTCCTACAATTACGAGTCTCGAGCGGCAGGAAGATACAATAAATATTGTGAACGTCAATCTAATATATCCACAATTTGTTGCTAAGCCATATGGCGAGCATGATGCGCACGTGTTGAGGTGACCAACTTCGTTTCACAAGCCGGATAGCTGGCTTAGATTCGACACCAGTGCTGCATAGAAAGCATTGAGCTTGTAGGTATTAGTAATTGATGCAGGAACAGGTTTAGCGTAATTGTGAACGTATTGATCGAATTTCGACATCGGCTTCCGCGGTGACGTGCCGCAGAGTATCGATGCAAGGACCACACGCTATATGCCGCGACCATGCACCAACCATGCCAATCATCTAGCTACATTGGCACGACGAATTTATATTCGACGAAAAGCTCAACCATCGCGCCATGCGATGGCAGAGATGCGAGCTTCTCTCCTTGTTTCAAAAACAAATTGGTCAGTGTATTTGTGTCATGTCTGCTCTCCAGCAGACTGTGGCTGAATTGTCCAGCGCACATTGTTATGGGGCATACATTGGTTGGAGAATCGTTGTGGTGGTTCATTTACTCTATGGGTAAAATATACTTTTATTCAATTCAATTCTAAAAAAAAATTAATTACTTAGATCATATTATGGGTAACAAATGTAGTAGTCGCCAGATATAAATCTGGCGGCCGAAACCTAATTTAAATTAGCTAGGATAAGGTTTTAGATTAACAAATTTAATATAGTGCAGCTCCTCTTTTGATCTTAACGCATTAAGTGCCTTCCTAAGGCTTGCGCATTGATCTATCAAAGATAAAGGCCTTTCTAAGGTACATTCGGGCACTAGTTGTTACTTGGTTTTACGAACTCTTGAATCCCTTAAGCTAGGATTTATTAAGCTTTAATAGCTTGTTCGACTCCCTGAGTTGTTAAACCCACTAGTTCTATAGAACTTAGAGACTCTCTGGGTCTAACAAGTCTCCCTCTGAGCTTAGGAGCGAGGTAGCTCCGCTACACACATTGCATCGCGAGCAACTTCTATCTTGGTTAAAGATTTAAGTAGCACCGGCTAATACCGACGCTAGTGCAAGCTGACCAAGCTCGCGGTTGTCGTCGTCAAACGGCATCAGTGTGCATCTTGAAATCGTGCATCGCATATGACGTGGAAGGCGTGTTGTGGTTAGTAATAAACATTACGTGAGCGGTAAGAGGCTGTCATCGCGGCCTTGGTAGTTGTTTTGACTGCAGCTCTGACAGACTCTTTTTTTCAACAGTTGAGATAACGAGTGCACAAGCACCGCCAAGCTCTTCGCGGAATGATGCAAGTAATTTGCTAGGCAAAGCAATGTCAATTCTAGTTTTAACCTCGAGAGGTGAGCAAGTTCTTGGGCATGCGTGTTGTGCATTGATGGTACCTATATGTTAGACCAGCAAGCCACAATCAAAGAAATTCTGATTCGGCATGAACTTGTCAACGCGAACGGCGCACACTCGCCCATTTGCGACAACGGCAACGCTACAGACGAAAACCCTGATTTTTAAAGGCGCACCGGGGAACGAAAAACGAGCCATTGATTCGCGATTTACAGTCGCTCGTGGGAAGTCTTCTGTGGCTACCCGACCCGATGTGAGCTTCACTGACCACAAGGCGACACGATGCACACATCAGCCCACTGTCAGCGATTGGAAGCTAGCCAAAAGAATTGTGCGATACCTGAAGACAACAAAGCAACTCAAGTTAGAGATGAAGACCATCAAACAGAAAAACAAGGTTACCATAGCGAGATGGAGCGACTCCGACTTCGCCGCCAACATGGCAGACAAACGTCGATATCTGGAGGAGTGGTCACGCTTGACGGGGCAGCTATCTAATGGATCTGCAAAAAGCAGACTGGAGTGTCGTTGTCAACCATGGAGACCGATTGTACATCGGCCTCACATGTTGGGCGCGAGCTCTTGGGCATACGGGAGCTGCTGTAAGAAATCGAACAACCGACGGACGAGCCTATTGTCATCTTCATGGACAATCAAGCAGCTATTTAACAGCTCGAAGCCGAAGACAGCATGTATAGCGCCAAGCATGTGGACGTCCGCGTTAAGTTTATATGTGATTAAGCGAAACGAGACATTGTTAAACCGCAGTACATCGAACCAAACCACATGTTGGCTGACCCTTTTGACCAAAGCATTGCCCGCTCCACGGATGCTGGAGCTGAGAAAATTGTTTCAGCTGCAGTAAGATATTTGCCGACAGAGAGCGCGGCGGGTGCAACAGCCGAGGAAGAGAAAGAGTGTTTATTGCACTAGTTTCATAATGGTGGTTTCGGCCGCAAAACCCACGAGTCGCACGAAGGACTTTACTGGACGGGGAGTGGGCTTGCATAGTACGGCCTGTATAGGAAACCAAGAGAAGGTTAGGAACGGACAGGAAACGTAGCGAAGGTAAGCAGCACATAAAGCACATTAACATCACCTTTAATCTCACTTCTAATTTCGCCCCTCATCATCAGACACGTGCACGCACCTGCTGTCGTACAATCGATCAACCGCACTGCGTGACCGTTGGTGGCCGAGCACCAGCTTTCAATATCATCCGTCGTCATCGAGCAGAGCTAACGCGGCAAGCCTGGTGGCGCGTGCCAGCCCAGTCTTCGAGAACTTTTCTTCCGCCACATTAAATAAAATTGCAACAGTTGATGTACAAGGATAACACCATCGAGCTGTGTGTCATTGTTGTCAAGTGCAGAAACTTTCGCTGTACAAGCTGTATTGTTGAATTTTCCGTTTTAATATAAAATACGGTCTCGATTTGTTAGAAATGTGTTATGTGCATCGATGAATTCATTGAAGTTAAGTCACATACAAGAAACTCGAAGCAATAAAACGATTAATACTTTACGGATTATCAAGCTATTCTGTAATTACTACCTAAGAATGCGCATATTAATATGTAACGAAACTTAAACAGGAAGAGCAACTTTATAATGCCGCGACTTGACGTAATGTCACTCCAAATTATTTACACCAATATACACATATAAGTGTTTTCATAGAATCCATTGTTCGGCCGAGCTAACTTTTTTGCCTTGATCAACTTAAAACACTAAGTACCGTCAACAATTTCATATGCAAACGCTTTATATTCAGATGACTGCATCTCTTAATCTTTCCTAATACAGTCATAATCACGCTAATAGCGAAAAACGGTATCAAATCAGTATACACACTTTTCGTTAGCACATAAAAAAGGGTGCGACTATTGCCACAGACGTTTTGACTAGTGCCACAGACAAAAAAATCCGTGTCATTGAACCTGCTTTTTGCCATTATGTATATTCGCATTTACTATGGCGGACGCATTATTGCGTGCTAAGAATGCGGAATTAAGCAGACGCAGCGCGCGCTTACCCCGCGTTGGATGTTCTGCATCCGCAGCCACGCGCTAATTTGGGTAAATATATTACGCAAGACGTCGTGTACACACTTCTTCACGCCTACAGAGGTCGACGAGCTGAAGCGGCCTCTTGACGGCTTTGACATGCTAAACGGTGCTTCCTCTCTCGATTGACCCATGCACCAAAGTGTGTATATCAACTGTATGTTTTGTCTGTGTTGTCCCTAAGTAAAGAAGCGACGGTCGTGGGCTCCATATTCACACAGGAAAGGGATTTTTGGGATCGCAGACGCGTGCGGATTTGCTGCTAGAAAAAGGGAAATTCGCCATCAAGACGTGACGGTGCTGCAAATCAGTCGGCCTTATGAAGGTGGTTTTGAAATGCGATCTTAGCAAAATTGACGTAGTGACATTGCGCCAGTATACCGCGATTATACATGCGTTCCCGGAGAATGAGCTCGCTTTACATCAACTAGATGCAACAATTCGCCAAGTGCGATTTCATTCGATGCCTTTTCAATGGCTTCGCAATAATCATAAATGACTTAAACAAGTCCGATTGGTGGCTGCAGGGAGTTTTTCTCTGAACATTGACAGCAGATTCTTTCGTGTTATTTGATCCATTATGTGCTTCGAAGCTGTTTTCATTTTGCGACTGACTTGGAGGCGGGCAGGTCTTAATACAACCACGCTCTACTTAGGCACACACTTTAGCACAGCGAGGAAGCGGTTAGACCGTCTACTCTTGTGCGCCAAAGTGGTAGTTGTGGTGAACGCATTAGCGACCTCACCCATGGCGCTAAGTACTCTAGTAAAGTGTCGTCACGGGAGCGGTAATCCAACTCCTCGTGCGCACTTAACCGAGTAGGAAGTAGTTTTCGGACTGATTATATTTAATCGTATTAGATATAAATACCTATTTTTACGAATCATAAAATGTCATCTCTGTAGATAGCACTAATATGTATTGCGAGCGTATCTTTCTGGATGCCTCGCGTAACGGATGACGCTAGCCGTCATCACGGACGCTAGGCGTCATCCTTCCTAATGTGAATGCATGCATGTGCATCACATACACAAGGGTGGGTCACAATGTGAAACACACCCAAGTGGTGGGTCTAATTACTTTATTTAAGTAATTGACCATCCCCTTAAGTGCACAAAGTGTACTTAAACGGACTGTGTAACATTAGGGCAACTTTAGCCCGTTACACCACCCCCCCTTTAAATTTTATAATTCGTCAAAGTGGAAGGAGGAACTGCGAGCTGCTTAATGCGCCGCTAGTTCTCTCATTCACTCTAGCGACCTGTGTTTCATACACGGCGCCAAAGATGCCACCTAAAAGGGGTTACAATGGTGGGTCGTCTGCGAAGACGCCCACTCAACCTCGCACTAAGCGCACGAGCCGCGTTAAACACGCCGGCAGCTTACAATGTCTAAGTCGAAACCGACAGCTACTGCTGCTGTCGCGTTAATTGGGCTTAAGGATTCATCCCACTTTAACAGTGAGGATGCCGTTCCGTCGTTCATTGTCGACTACAATGAGTCGACACCGTCTCCGTCACCTTATAGTAGAGATGCGGACAACGAGCTAATGAGGAAGAATGATGGCGCATTATTGCCCATCCAAACTTATTAAATTGCTCCAAACATGGAGGCAGCAAAGTTATGTAATGCTGTCTCGTCGTCTGCGCTGGCTAGCGCAGCGACCATTAATAAGAGCGCTGCCCATAAAGGCGCAACCACTTTTCCAATGGGTAAAATTACAACGTCTATTGCTCAGACCATTATCCATAATGGTTCTGACATAGAGGATTCTGAGCCGAAAGCTCCTCCGACGACACATGGACGTGCTCAGTCGGTGTTACAAGCCAGTCATTTTGGACGTGGCTATGTGACGGGTGGCATACCAAAGATGCCCCTCCATCTAAATGGCCTTGTTCAAACGGGCCAAGAGAGTCGCCTCAAGCGTCTGCTCTTCTAGACGCTCATATAAATTATGGCGTCTTTAAAACATGGATGGGTTAAGGAAAATCGCTAGGGCTTATTTTTCCGATTTCGGTCGTGTTGCGTTCAAATGAAACGCCCGACCAGTACGAGGCGGAATTCACGCACCGCATTTATCCGCAATCCGACGCGATGAAACAGCCGTCGCAGTGAATTAATTTTGCCCACTTGCGTGTGAAAGAAATCGTAGACGGTATTGTACCTCCTTTTTTTCTCACAAAAAAACGCTGCTTCTGCTAGTCTATTTGAGACCAGCGAAGAGGCTCAGCTGGTGCTCCTTTTCATAGGTAGCCACCAAGCCGGGCGCATCAAGACGTGGGGAATCATTTTGGTTTCCAAGAGTCAAAATTCTTCGGGTAACCTTTCCATTGGATGAGGATCTGAAACCTTTCCCTCACGGAGTGGTGGGCAAGCAACCTTTCAATATGGAAGCGTTGATTCCCACCCGCATCCATCAGTGCAGGCGGCGCTCGATAGGAGTGGCGAATTCGCTCACCTACTCGCGGCTGCCATACCTTCGTCCGTTCAGTCGCAGGCGTTAAGCGCTGCCGAACGACGTATTGTCGATCTCGAGGGTCACGTCTTGCGACAGACCTTGGATCTTTGTGATGTCCGAGCGAAGGCTCGTCAGTGTTATGAACGCCTGAAAACTCGCTTGGACCTTACAGAAAAAAATATCCTGGGATCGGCGTTACTTGCGTGATGTCCCTCGTTCACCGAGTCCTTTTCGTGGTGGGAGGAGTCGATCAGCTGAAAGTTTTTCGCCTTCTCCGTCCCCCTGACCCGAACGACGCTCGACTCACAGTCGGCGACACCATCGGTCCCCTTAGACTGATGGGGGTATGTGACCTCATTTGGGTCTACAACCGTTTCAGACGACCCACGTAAAATACGGGGTGCAACTTCATATACGAGGAAGAATGAGCCTATAATTTAGGTCTTCAACTTTTACTACCACCGTAAAGAGCCCAATGAAACGCCGCAAAAACTTCGTAGTACCTCCAGATTGAACAGAAATTGCATTTTAGGTAGGGCAGCAGTACTTAATAGTACATTTTCACCCACTCTAAAGCGTTCATTATTTTTGCGACCATTTCGGTCAGCATATTCTTTTTGTTAACCTGTGCACTTCGTCATATTGACAAAACTATGTCCCTCTTTTGAACCGAGCATAGTGAAGAACCCTCCCCCACTAAGACTCAGGCTGCGCACAAAAAAGACGGGCGTCCAAGGATGGCGCAGTCCGTTAATATAAAACGGTGTCTCACCCATACTGGCGTGGATACTATTACTTATAGCGAACTCCACAAAGGGCAATTGCTTACTCCACTCTTTGGGATCTGCTATAGTGCAGAAGACATTCGCCACGACCCGATTGGCACGTTCTGTTTGGCCATCGATCTGGGGATGATCTGCGGTCGACATGTGGAGCTTGCTACCTAGCAGCTCGAACACATGTCGCCAGAAACCAGACGTAAAACGTGGATCCCGGTCCGATACTATGGACTCGGGCATCCCGTGTAGTCGGTACACATCATCCAGGGACAAGAGAGCTGCCTTCTTGCCTGTGATCGATGTTTTACACGGTGCTAAATGCACCATTTTGCTTAGTCTGTCTACAAAGACGACTAGCCCCGTCCGACCCTTATGATCGGGCGGCATGCCAAACATGAATTCCACACTTTCTGTCGTCTAAAATCTGGTTGGAATCGGTAGCGGCTTCAGTGGCGCACTGCTGAACGGTGCAGGCTTAATGTGCTGACACTGTTCGCAAGAGCAAATATAGTTGGCCACCCATCTATATAGATGTGGCCACCAAAATTCCTCTGACACTCGTAAGAATGTCTTTTAACGGCCCAGATGCCCACTAGATGGCGCATCATGGAGCTCGTGAAGGATCATCAGCTTGAGATCTGTGTCATGAGGCATATAGATTCTCAAGGGATCACAAGACGACAGCTGATGCCATAACAGGCCATCGTTGTTACCAAGCGATTTAGCTTAGCTTTCAGGTTCGACGGAAGGGTTACCTTTCGTCCACCAAAGTGATTCAACAGCAGGCGACAATGGTTGTCCTGACTGTAGCTCTCTTTTATCCCAGAGGCCAGTGAGCTTATCACGTGGTATGCCTTTATGGTTCCCAACGTTGACGGATCAGATTGTGATTTAGCACAAGACACACTTTCCTAGTGTCTTACCTCGAAGTCTGGTCGCGTGATAAAGCGTTAGTCGAGACATTCGACTTACCCGTCTTGTATACAACTATGAAATTCTATTCAGAGAAGAATGTAATCCATCTTGCCATTCTAGGCGAGAGGTGCGGTGAGTTTGTTGCGGTCCGCAGTGATGCGTGATCCGTAAAAACCAATCATGGTTCGGTGCTTAAGCCAATATCTGGCCTCCTACAAAAGGACGCAGAATGGGCTTATTAAAAGATCAAGATGATGCGTAACATCAGTGTAGTAATCTCTTGTAGAGGCACCGGTCTTGGCATTGCCAGACGCGGATAAGCCTTATAGCGTCGTCTGCGATGCAAGTAATTTTTGCAATCGGCAGCACGCTCATGCAGAAGGATGACGACGGCGTTGACCGCGTCATCTCTTATCAGTCACGGCTAAAAAAAAGCCGCGGAACTGAATTACCCTGTGCATGACAAAGAGCCACTTTCAATAGAGTATGCTCTTGTCAGGTTTCGTGTGCATATATTAATTTGCTCAGCGTAATTCTTAATATTTATAAGCAAGTAATTAACAATGCCTAGGATTGACGCAAATCCTTCACATGCCATGGGATTGGCCATTCCATTACCGATTTTACTATGCTCGTACACCATGTGTCCTTACGATGCAGTCTAGCACAGGTATATCGGGGACCCCTATGACACACTTTTGTAAGTTGACGTACAATTAGGCGTCCTTCGAAGTCTACACAGCATCTAAATGACACTTGTGCGCCGTCCTCGGCCCTACTATGCACGAATACATCGTCAAAGTAGTGGGGCGCGTAGCCAAGGTGCTGACGCTCACGTGACCCCTCCTCGATTGAATGCCGCTGGTGCATTTTTTAAACCTTGGAGGCACCGCAAGCCACTCCCAAAGCATACCTCTTGGGGTGCTTACAGCTCTTTTAACTACATCGTACTCTATCCTGATAGTAGCCATCCTTTAAATCCAACGCGGAAAAGATAGTTGACTTTAACATGGAGTTCAACAAAACATCTTTACACGGGATTGGCGTTTGCGCCGGTATGGTCGCGGTGTTCAGCTTATTGTAAGCATGAACCACGCGCCATCCGTTTATGAATGGACTACGGCATGGCCCATCCCGACAGGTCCTTTTCGAAAGGTGCCGTCGACGATGGAAGAGGCAATCCAAATTGCCTCAGTTGAGGAGCAATCCTACAACAGTGCCTCGGCGACAGCTTGGTATAAGCTGTCGGCCGAGAGGACAGACGCCACTCCCATGGAGTTGGGCAATGCAGACGTTGTCTGCTTTAAATGCCGCAAGCGCGGCCATATGATGGCTCGCTGCTATGCCAGGGTCCCTTCTGGGGCAAAGGTGCCTAGCAAGAGGACTCCCTTCTTAAAGGGCGATGGCAAGAAGCAACGTGCGAGACGCATGAGCTCTGCATCGACCACTGAGGGGTCGGGAAATGCAGGAGCGCAGTAGGGACGGGATGCCCTACTGACGCGGACTCTGAAGCACCCCTAAGTTCAGAGTTGGCAAACAAATGGGTTGCATTATCCCTGAGGTTTCGTAATTTCGGACCTCAACCCTGCTGGTCTAAAGCGCTCAAGTACGAGGTTATGACCAGGTGATGACCCTCCTAGTGGATTCGGGTGCATCACAAAATTTTGTAAAACTTGCGGCTCTAAGACCCAGACCGGCGATGTTTGAGTCGGGGTAGAGAGCATCTCAACAGTCCTGTTGGGAGCCTCGCTCCGAGCCTGCTCACGCCTCAGCTCATCCTGAGTCTGAGTGACGGACCCCGCCGCAGCATGGCTCCGTGCCTCGGATGCGGATCTCCGCTATCTAAGCACGAATGCCTCAAATTGCTGCAGCATGTTGCTCAGGAGGATTTCCAAGAGCCTGGTCAGGGCTTGTTCACCAAGTCCCTGCGCCAAGTGCCCTGCCACCTAAGTAGTTTTCAGACTGATTATATTTAATCGTATTAGATATAAATACCTATTTTTTACGAATCATAAAATGTCATCTCTGTAGATAACACTAATATGTATTGCGAGTGTGTCTTTCTAGATGCCTCGCGTAACGGATGACGCTAGCCGTCATCACGGACGCTAGGCGTCATCCTTCCTATAATGTGAATGCATGCATGTGCATCACATACACAAGGGTGGGTCACAATGTGAAACACACCCAAGTGGTGGGTCTAATTACTTTATTTAAGTAATTGACCATCCTCTTTTAGTACACAAAGTGTACTAACGGACTGTGTAACATTAGGGCAACTTTAGCCCGTTTCAGACTCGTTGAAATTTCAGGGAGGAATATCAAAATGAGTAGGGTATTATTTAGGGATAACAAGAAACGATTTAGTTAATCAGAGGTGTTTTGTCTGTGGCAATAGTCAAAACGTCTGTGGCAATAGTCAAAAAGTCTGTGGCAATAGTCGCACCCAAAAAAAATGTCCTATAGTTTGACTTCATATATGTCTCACATGTTAGAGCAAATAGGAGGAAAAGAAGAGCGTCATGCCGCCAAAGCCCGGCAAAGCTGGGTACCGACGAAAGAGATTGTGGAGCATGCAAACGTAGCAAAATCAGAAAACAATAAGCACAACAAAGAGCTGCAAGAGAAGAGCTACGATTGGACTCGTACCTACAAGAGATGGGATGCGTGGGAGGATCCCGAAGAGCTCGCAAGGCAAGAACTAGAAGCTAGAGAGCGCAGTGTGCGAGCCACCAAGACTCAAATGAGCTGCAATCACGACCATTCGGCTGTACGATATCATGTCCACGTAGGATGGTTCGCAAGAGTTTTTATCTCATTCTTGCAACTGTGATTCGCAGGAAAAAAAGGTGATGGATATGACGACCTACGAGAAACTAAGCGCATGTGGCGAATTCCGGGTGCTTGGAAATCTCTTTTTTCAGCATGGTCAGTACCAGAGAGCAGCATACCACTACAACAAGGCACTCGTGTATTTTGAGTATATGTTTCCCGATACCGATGCCGAAGAGGCACAAGCTGATGCATTAAAGCTTAAGATGCTACTAAATTTTACAGCCTGTCGACTCAAGACAATGCATTTGGATGATGCCATACGCCATGCGACTCAAGCGCTGGAGATTGACCAGGAAAGCGTGAAGACGCTATACCGACGAGCCCAGGCGTACCGTTTAAAGGATGAGTTTGAGCTAGCACAAAACGATATTGACCATGCTATTAAGCTTTCAACGAGTACTGAAACCACACAGTCGGTGCATGCGACTCTACTGCAAGAATTGAAATTACTACAAGCGAAAAAGCTTGCGTATAAGCTGCGAACAAAACAATTGTCGGCTTCGATGTTCGGCACTGCCGATAAAGCGAAAAACCCTGAAAAAAATGAAATTGTATCTTCTAGCCAACGTGCTTTTGAACAAAACCCAATGACGCTGCATTTAATTTCAAATTTAAGCGCTTCCATGCCCTCGATGGATACTTGGCAGCCTTGTATACGAGGTCTTAAAGAACTTCAGGCATTAAATAAAATGTAAATAATGTTTTGACAAAAATATGTTCTATTTCGTAAAGTCGTGCAGTTTAGTCTTCGAATTTAAACGAATTCGAAGCCATGCTGATAGCCCCACACATGTATGTCGAGCGCTTAAGTTTATTCTTGCCCTTGGTAAAGTCTTTTCCCCGCGTCTTTAAAAGTTTGTTGTTGGCTTTTACACCAACACCATCCACGCCAAACGTGCCTTCGTAGCTGTTGTCTCGAAGGGTGTCGTCGACAATCTTTTGCGACCAAAATTCGCCGTCCACACGCTGAAATGGAGTGCCTGTCATTTTCTCTTTGGACCCGACCTGTTCAATCTTCTTTGGCTGCCACTCTAAAGCAGCTTTGGTAGCCAATTCACGGCGTGCAGCCTCTTTCTTTTGAGCCTCTTCATCATCTGAAGAGTCTGAGCTGGAGTCAGAAGAGTCCGATGAGTCACTGTCCGAGGATGAAGTGTCCTCGGAAGTTGATTCTGCATTCTCTTTGAACTTTTTACTATTGATTGGAGTACTATGAGCCTCAGCCTTACGCTTGATGGACGTGGGCTTCTTCTTCTGATCATCCGAAGAGTCCGAATCATCAGAACTGGACGAGTCGCTTTCTTTTCTCTGAGTCGAATTTTTATTGATAGATGCAGCTTTCTTAGTTTTAATCTTTTCTTCGTCATCTGACGAGTCCGACGAGTCTGATGAGTCGTCCGAGCTTGATGAATCATCCGAACTCGCCTTCTTGACAACAGCTATTTTATTAACCGGATGAGAAGTTTTTTTCTTTTTCTTAGAATCCGTTTTTGCAGCTAATGTTTTTGTTTCTGACTTAGATTTTGATTCCGGCAAAGCAGACTTGACTTTCTTCTCGGCTTGTTTTGCTACTACTTTTCCCTTCTTGGCAATTGTCTTCTCCTCCTTTATTGATTTGACGCGATCACTACTACTACTTCTTTCTGCCATTTTCTTTTTTGACTTTTTAGCTGCATCTTTTAGTTTTTCAGCCTGCCCTTTAGCCGTCTGGATGGTATTCACGTTGTGCGTCAAGTAAAACTGGTAAACGTCCAGCAGATCATGCTCACTTTCAAATGCTTTCGGTTGTAGCTTGGCTTCCTTAGCCAACGCATTTGCCGACCTCTTAAACCCGACGCCAATAAGAAGCGCATGCATGAGCGGGAAGACATCGCTAGCCACCACCATTTGTCGTAAATATTAATTTTATGCCAATGACTGCCAACCAATATCAAATCACCTAAATCACAAGTCACATATTTATGGATCTAATAAAACAAAAATATATTAAACTCTTTCCCCCCAATCATGGCGATGGCGATGGGAATGAAGAGTATCGCCGGCGACGCACACTTTTTTGAGGAAAGCATGAATTTGGACCGTATTCGAAAGCTGCTCGACAACAAATTGGGCGTCGCAGGTCACAGTGAGAAGCTCGAGGCAATGAAAGCTCTGCTCGCGAGTATTTCCAAGGGGGAAGACGTGTCTCCATTCTTTGCTGATGTGGTCAAGAATGTAATTGTAGCGAGCGTCGAAGTGAAGAAACTGGTGTACATGTATTTAGTTCACTATGCAGACGCTAATGCCCAGTGCCGCGAGCTGGCACTCCTCAGTATCAATAGCTTCCAAAAGGACCTCGCAGACCCAAATCAACTGATCCGAGCGTTGGCGTTACGAGTCATGACCAGTATACGGGTGCGAGACATTGTGCAAATTCAGCTTATTGCTATTCGCAAGTGTGCTGCAGACAGCTCGGCGTATGTGAGAAAGTGTGCGACGAATGCGATAAGTAAAGTATTTGTCTTGGATCCGGAGCAAAAGGACGTATTGGCGGAAATTATTGGAGAGCTACTCAATGATCCTAGTACAATGGTGCTAGGAAGTGCTGTGCAAGCTCTAAATGAGGTCTGTCCGGATCGACTTGACCTCCTCCATCGTCCGTTTCGAAAGTTGTGCCATCTCTTGGCCGATGTGGACGAGTGGGGACAGACCGTGATGCTCCATGTATTGTTGCGATATTGTCGTCAACAATTTCAAGCTCCAGTATACGAGAAGAAGGAGGTCGAGTCATCTAAAAAGAGTAAAAAGGGATTTTATGCCGATGAAGGTTCTGGATCCGAGGACGAAAGCAAGCCACGGCGAAATAAACAAGCGCCCTTTATGCTCGGGAAAAGAGATGCGCTGCCGTCCGTTGGCTCGGTATTTAGTAATTCTTTTGCCAATAGCATTGGAGACGAGTTGGAAGAGGACCATCGACTCGTGTTGCGGTCATCGATTCCACTGCTAAAATCGAGAAATAGCGCCGTGGTGCTCGCTGTGGCAACCCTGCATTACTACTGTGGAACGCACAGCTTGGCAACGTCTACTCTCATTGGCAAGTCGCTTGTACGAATCATGCGCAATCAGCGCGAAATTCAGTACGTAGTCTTAACTGTCATCTCGTCCATGGCTACGTCCCGTCCCGACATGTTTTGTCCATTCTTGCCTGAGTTTTTCGTGCGTGCGACCGATCCAGCGTACGCGCGAAAGCTAAAGCTTGAAATCCTGACGTCATTAGTCACACGCGAGAATGTTAGCATCATTTTGCGCGAATTTCAAGCTTATGTGCAGCATGTTGACAAGTCCTTTGTCACAACAACGGTCCAAGCTTTAGGCCGTGTAGCGGATACGATGCCATCTGTAGCGGAGCGTAGCTTGAATGGTCTGATGCGACTCGTGCGGTCGTCTAATGACCAGGTCGTGGCTGAAAGTGTTGTGGTGATCCGCCAATTGCTGCACCGACAGACGATTGAGATGGATCGATTGCTGATTGTGCGCTCATTGGCTGCCATGATGGTCAGCGGCCGAATCTCGAGCCCTTCTGCTCGCGCTTCGATTCTGTGGATGCTTGGTGAGTTTAACGACAATGGTAACGGCACGACTTGTGCTGCCGAATCACTTCGGATGCTTGTAAAGGACTTTTCCAATGAAGCGACTCAAGTGCGTCTTCAGCTTTTAAATCTGTCCGTAAAACTTGGTCTTCGAGAGCCACAGGCACGCACCATTCAGCTGCTCCTTCAGTATGTGATTGAGCTGTGTAAATTTGACATTGACTACGACGTTCGTGACCGTGCTCGCTTGATACGAGCTGCGCTTTCGGGAGACGCCAACCTCGTTAATCCACACAAACTATTTGCTAGCAAGAAATTAGCGCCTTTGATTGGATATGATGACGATGCCAAGACGCGCTTTATGCTCGGCTCGCTATCGAATGTGGTACACCACAGTGTCCCTGGATATCTTCCGTTGCCGGAATGGCGTTCGACTAAGCCAGATCGTTCGCTGCGTGAAGAATCTTCGTTTGTTGTTAACACGAACCGAAGCAGCTCTGTCCGTTCTGGGTCCAAAGCTGCACGCAAGAAGACGAAAGAGAAAAATTCCAAAGGCTTTTATAGTGACGAGAGCTCAAGTAGCTCGAAGTCGTCTGAGTCCGGATCGGAGTCCGACTCAGATGCTAGTTCTGAAAGTGGCAGCAGTGAAGCAAGCGAGTCTAAGTCTGATTTGCATTCGTCAAATGCTGAATCAGAGAAGAATGTGTCGTCTTCCGAGGAAAGCGAATCAGAAGCATCTTCGAAAGAAAGTGAGTCTGATGCATCGTCTGAGAATGATGCACAGATCCATCGACGTGAAAAAGGGCGCAAAGCGTTAAAGCACTCGCAGTCGAAAGCGACCAAGTCAGTGCATGCTTTCGATCCACTTCATGTATTAAACTCGCAAGGCGTCGCTCCAGCTGATTCGCAAGCGGCTACGCCAATGGCTTCGACTACAAACCTCTTGGATGATCTAATGGGCCTATGCGTATCTTCTTCAACGATGTCACCGCGACGTTACGAGCTGTTGACGTCGCTCGCTGGTAATGGATTGGACATACAGTACGCCTTTCTCCGCCAGCCATCGAGTCATTCTCCTGAAATGAATGCGATTCAGTTGTGGCTCGCAAATCATTCAAAAGAGCCAATTGCCCGTGTTCATATCATTGGAACAATTAATTTAAATCAGGTTGTTTCATTTCCGGAATTGCCTGTGTTGTTTCCTGGTGGTTCAACCTCGATAGCTCAACTTCAAGTGGATTTTCACGGTCGACTTGATACTGTTCCGCTAGAGGTTATTACGAGTACTGAAAAGTTTCGTGTGGACCTCTGCCCTCTTATCGGGGAGCTCCTGCTGCCTCAACAGCTCAGTCTGGACGACTTTGAGCGTCGTATCTCCCAAACCGACTCGACATGTCTCCACACGTGTGAAATCACATTACCAGCTCCGGTAGAAATGAATGCGGCTGTGCAAGCGGTCCAAAAAGAGTGCAACATGGCGCAAGTCTATGAAATTAATTATATGAATGGGGTGATGGGCAAGTGCAAGTTTGCAGGTCGATTCCGCAGTGGGAACGATAATGCAGAAATTGTCTTGATGGCCGTGGAAGTGCAGCTTCAAAGCGGCAAGGGGCAGCTTTTAGTTGTTATGCGTGACTCGGTGCTTGCTCAAAGACTTAGCACAGCCATTACGCAAGCCTTGTCTACAAGTGTCTCTTCCTAAAGCAAGCAATACGTCACCGATCCTCGTCTCTTTTGATGTGTCACACACTTTTCGCTCATTACAACGTTTTAGTTTAAACTTTCTTCCTATTAATCGCAATAATTACCTAGGACAGAACAAGAGCCTACCTTCGAAATCTTGCGCGAAAATGCTGCTCAACACTTTCATGTTCTGGATGATGGTCACCGAGGCCATCATTTGTGTCGTGCTAAGTCTTCCATTCGGCCAGCGGGTATCGCACGCTGTCGTTTCCTTTCTCTCGAAGCACCTGGGCGGCAAGGACTCTACAGCTAATATGGTCGCCACTGTGATCCTCGCGCTAATTTCGATCCATTTCCTTTGTATGTACTTGTATGATGCCTTTATTATGATAGCAAGACAAGCTTTTTCAATTATAGTGGTAGAGAACCTTGTTTCTTTAATAACTGTTTGCCTTGCTATGCTATAATGACAGCGGACGTTTCGACACTATACAGACACCACTCGTCGGAAGAAGTCCTAAGTGATGGCATGCGGATTCGCTTGCTTACAGCCCAGCGAGACATGTATATTACAGGATTTTGCCTCTTTTTGTTCTTGTTGCTACGTCTTGTGTACATCGCGTTAGTGACCAACCTTCGCCTGGAAAAGAGTCTTGAAGCGATGACAAAGCAAGCCGAGGGGGCTGCAGCTGGCTACAAGTCGCTTTTGGCCGAGAACGAGACGTTCAAGATACAGACGGACAAGCTTCACCAGCTTCTTGGCGATGAAGAGGGTGTGGACAAGAAGAAGAAAGTGGACGCTTTGGCCAGATTGGTGCAGGAGAATGCGGATCTTGAAGCCAAAGTCAAGGCATCAAGTGAAAAGCTGCAGAAGACGGAAAGTCAAATTGCTGCTGTGACGAAGCAAGCAGAAGGACAGAGCTCAGCATTTATGAAACTCATGGATGAGAAGAGCGAGTCGGACAAGCAGCTGGAAGCAGCCAAGGCCCACGAGGAAGAGATCAAGCGCCAACGCGAAAAGATTGTCAAGCTGACGGAAGAACGTGATGCCTTGAGAATTCAAATCCAAGACTATGACTTTATGTTTGCCGAAGCCAAGAAGAAAGCCGAATAAAGATCTACAGAGAAAGTCTTAGTACTCGAAACGACGCGTAATTAAATAGGATTCTTTTTCACTTTCGTGTTACCCATTGTTATGTAAATACTGTAAACGCTCTTGAATAATTTGACGTCTTGATCGTGCGGAACTCGACGACGAGGAAACGGATGATGCTGGAGACGTAGGCGCTAAAGGACTCGGTGGACCGTGGAAATTCAATTTCTGTAGAACAGGGTGGGTCGTTTGTTTCTTAACAGCACTTTGAACATGTATTCGCATCGCCCACTGTTTCTTCGTATTATCAAAATCGTCATTAGCACGGTCGTTACACTTTATAATTGCAGTCTCGTAGTCTGCAATAAAGCGAGTGAACACACGCACATGTAGTGCTCGATTCTGCTTTAATATTGGAATTAGCAGTAAAAGAAATGCGTCTTTCACTTCAAGTGTCATTTCTTCCAAGTCAAGAGTGCATCCTTCCGACGGTAGCTCCAGGGCATGATTGGGAGAAGCTCCTCTAAGAGGGGGTACACCTGGGTACGCTTCCATTCGTGCAAGCCATCGTCTTACTCGAAGCTGCATAGTTCGGTCACTAGTCCAATTCTGCAAGATAAGTGCAGTCTCACGGGACGTAATGGTAAAAGTGGGCACGGGAATCGAATTAGTTTCAATCTGAACGCCATTATCAGCGTCGCACTCGACCCATTGAGCAAGTGCATCTACTAAACGTCTACGAAGCGTTTGGACGGCATCAAAAGTCACAAAAGCTTTTTCGTGTTCAATGCGAGTTTTCCACGTGACTGCAAATTGAAGAATTTTCCTCAGCAACGTTAAAATTGGAATATCGCAGGTTTCTTTGCCTTCAAGTCGATCACACAGCACATGTAATTCATTGACGTGGCTTCCACACAATTCTAGCGTACCATGTACCGCTGCAATCAATTTCTGAAATTGTGGGAAGAAATCGTGCATCTCGTCGATTTTTGAACGCCAATGTGCCCAAGATTTGTAAGAAGATGACGCATGAATTGCAGACTCGCTAAGACTATAGAAAGCCTCAGGCGGGTTTGAAAAAGCATCCATTTTTGTCAGCTTATAAACATCTTCACTTGCTAAAAATTGCGTCTCCAGCGACTCGCATTGCTGAACAGAATTCGCATGATCTTGAGTCTTCTGTTCCAGCAATAACTGGAACTTAAGACGCTCTTCATCCATATATTTCAATGCTTTCCTTGCTTCGCTGACTTCATGCTGTAGAACCCCGATTTCTAAGGTAAACGCTTGCACCGATTTCTCATAGTGGTCTTCAGCATCGGAAAATCGTGCTCCCTGGAGTGCAAAATCATTCGATTTCGATAGCAATTCGGCCTCTGTATTCACGAGCTGTTTTGTAACTTGTTGTAATTTTGTTTCCAGATGATGCAAAGAATTTGTGTATCGCTCATGTTCCACCTCGTGATTACGAACCTTCTTCCTCGCTTTGGCAAGCTCATTCTCATACTTTGTAGCATCTTCCGCCAGCTGAGTTGTAACCTTGGCAAGGTGCGACTGAGCGTATACAATTTTGTTTTCCAACTCATCAAGCTGATGTTGCTTTTCTTCTAAAGCACTTTCAAGCTCCTTCACTTTTGGTTCGCGTTCTGCTTGCATTTGTGCGACTTGGAATTCCCGATGCTTTGCCTCACAAGCCTGAGAAGCGTGAGATTCTTTCCACTTCGTCAGCTCGCATACCTTCGTTTCTAATTTACCGTTATGCTCCTCTTGGGCTTGACTTTTTTCTTCTCTTTCACGACTCAGTACCAATTCAAGCAGCACACACTTTCGCTGCAAATTCATGCTTTCTTGCTGACGCTTTTCATTCTCTTGCTGCAATTTTAAGCTCAACGACTGAATTACTTCTTGATGCTCGAACTGAAGGTGCTCTACGCGCTCTTTGTGCTCAATCTCCCATTTTCGCCGCTCTTCATCCTTTTCTTGAAGCTTCTGCTTCAATAAAGTATTAGTATGTACATGAGCCGCCAGCTCAGCATCAATTTTCTCTTTCTCCTGCGCAATTGTCTCCTTCTCCGACTGAAGAATTTCAATTTGAGTCTTTAAAAAGTCGTAATTTTCATTCGCTGCCTGCTGTTCTAGAAGCGCGTCTGCTACTCGAGCTTTTTCCAACTGCAGCTGGTTTAGCGTCACCTCCAGCGTCGTCTCGAGCTCGTCCTTCTGCAGAGCGAATGCCGCCTGCTGAGCTTGTATGGTCTCCATCTGCTGCTCCACGGTGGCTGTGAGGCTGTGAAGCTTGTTTAGCAGCGCCAAATTCTCGAGTCTAACAATTTCTTCATCGCATTGATTGTCATCGATTTCAGGCAAAAGTTCTTTCTTCGGGCAACTATATTGCAATATTTGCAATTCCAAATTCGCCAGTCGATTTTCAAAAAATGTGGCCTGACGCCATAATTGTGCTTCGAAGTCCTCGTGCTGCATCTGGAGCGTCTCACGACTTTTACAAGTCTTTTCAATATGTAGAGGTGGATTTAGTGGCTGTGGAGCTGATAGTAATGTCTCCAGTGCTTGCTTTTCGCGTCGAGTTCTTACCAAGTCCGCACGTACCAGTCTCAGCGTTGCGTACGCGTCGCGAAGGTCTTTGTCCATAACTGTCACAACTGATAATAAACACAAATTTGTGGAAAATCTAACTTTCTCCCACTGGCATCCATCGTTGAGATAATTTAAGGTTCACACGGTTACTGATTGCTAAAGGCAACCAAACTAGGTGACATTTTTTTATAAGCTTCGAATGCAGATAATGCAGGCCATTACGTATTGCAACCTCACTTGTCAATTAAAGCCCGATTTATAGCACCACATGCTCATTTTATTTCGGTCGTTTTGTATCGAACAAAATATGACACTTAGTTCGTTGGCGCAACTTTAACTGAAGCAACATCCGACCAATTGATCTTCACGCCGAGTCCGCGTCCCCTTCGACAACAACGTCCCAATCATGAGCTCACCAGTAGAATTTTCTTCGTCGCCGGCAGCGCTACGCCAGATCCCAATCGTGTGTCCAGGTCACTCCCGTCCTTTGACTGAATTGTACTACAGCCGCAGTAATCTCCTGGTCTCTGCATGTCACGACAAGCTGCCGATGCTGCGGCACGGCGACTCGGGGGACTGGATCGGTACATTTGAGGGTCATAAGGGCGCTGTATGGAGCGCCAAACTCGACAATGAAGCCGAATTTTGTGCAACGGGAAGTGCGGACTTTTCCGTCAAGATATGGGATGCGCTGACGGGAGATGTTGTCACGACACTCGAGCACAAGCACGTGGTCAAAAGCGTGGCTTTCACAACGGATGGAGCACGATTGCTGACTGCAGGCCATGAGAAGCAGCTTCGCGTTTTTGACGTACTCTGTGTAAAAGAACAGTTGCACGCTTACAAGGCGGAGGGCCGCACTGGCATCGTAGTGCTACCACCGTCGCCACTGGTAGAGATGCAAACAGCCCAACAGATCCGGAAGGTTGTTGTGCTCAATGACCTTCTAGCAGCCACAGGCGAAGTTGATGGCACGGTCACGATTTGGGACTTGGATACATTCACGCAGACGCGGCAATTTAAGGTCGATGCGGACGTTATGGACATGGAAGCATCTAGGAACGGACAAGTGCTTACAATTGCAGCAGGCAAACAGGTAGATACGAGATGCTGGCAAGCATTTTTATTGTTCTAGAGGCTAATTAATGCAATGTGATATGTAGGTCTATTTTTTCGACGTGCAAAACGAGTTTGCGTTGTTGCACGCATTTCCGATGCCGATTTCATTTGCCGAAGAAGGCGGTGCATCACTGCATCCGACCGAGAGCAAGTTTGTAGCGGGGGGATCCGACACATGGGTGCGCGTCTTTGACTACAAGACAGGAGAAATTCTCGAGTTGCACAAGGGACACCACGGGCCCGTGCGATGTCTGCGATACTCGCCTAATGGTGACTCGTTTGCGACGGGCTCCGAAGATGGCACCATTCGCATCTGGCAAAATGACTCCACGTCCGCTGCGGCAACGTCTGTTGCGGACATGGCTACAAGTTCAAGTTAAGACATCATGCATACAGTCCCAAGACAACATGAAATAACTACCACAACAAATATAGCGAGAAAGAATCCATTGTACTTTGGCAGTATGTCAGTTTTTTAAGTGTCAACGTTGTTGGACCACTGAGACAGTAGCGCAGCTCAATAAAGCCCAAATTGTTCGGTTCCACCTCCATTACTAGGTCTCCCAGTGCTCAGACGGATAGCCTTCTTCAAGCCGAGATCGTCGTTAAAGAGCTTGCCCCGTTTTTCAACTTCCATGCGGCCTTGACCGTCTACACGTGAATTTCGCACAAGAGCTGCAATCGTTGCATCCGGTCTTCAAATGCCTTTAATCACCGAAATTAAGACATTTCCCTGGAAGTCTTGCTGCGAAACACCAACACGTCGGTAGGATATGCCAACATCATCGCGGCCTTATTTGGCCTTTAAACAAGTACGGAAAATCAGGTGGCGCTGCAGGATGTTCGGCCGAGGAGACACGATTCACATCCATTGCTGTGTCGCGGTCTCGCCTCCTAAAATTCTTTGATTGATGTTTTGAACGACGATGTAAAGGTGAGTGTCTTCACCGGCCCCGCAAAGCATCCACGCCGCCAAGTAGAATTTTATACGAGTGCGTCGCTGCTACAAAGGCATCTACTCGCTTTCCAAAGTTTCCAGCTTCAACGTTCTTCGCAGCTTCAGCGACTGTCGACTCTAACGACGCACATGCATCAGAAGCTTTGTCTGGGTGCAACTTTAGCGCAAGCTTACGGTACTGACGCTTGATCTGCTGAGTGGTAGCGTCGCGCGGCAGTCCAAGTACACCATAAAAGTCCCGGCGCTCCCACATGATCTGAATTCGTTCCGGCTGCCACAATTGCTCGCCATCCAAACACTCCAAGCCCGATGACAGTCCCAATGTCGTTGAAAATGTCGAGCGTACAAGCTTCATTCGAACACGAGCTGCACGAAACAGATCCTCTTGCTCGTTTTTATCGGATGGTGCCGGTCGCCACGTGCGACACTGTCCGTGTTGATTCGCCGAGTCAAGCCCGAAAGCGCCTTCAATGCCATAGTCAAACGTTGGCAGCGGAGCACGCCCCTGGCGCGCGGGAAAAGCCCGAGAACGTTGAGGTTGCTGCTTGCTGTGTCCGCCTGATGCTGCTGAATGTGGAATGGTTCTGTCCTCTTCACCATTCGTAGTCGTATTGAGACCTCGGCGTTGACATGCTTCTTGATTGATTTTAAAGCGCCGTTCTCTCCGAGATGGTGCTTTCGTGATTCTTCTTCTTCCTGAAGCGTTACGTGCTTCGCGATTAGGCGTCATAGAGACGGTCGCACCGGCAGATTCCGAGTTCGGGTTTGCCAAAAAGCATGAGCAATGATTTCCACAGCATTGACACAGCTGACAGTAGACAACCATACCACAATACTCAGTTCCAATTCCTTCTGACACGCAACCTTCCTTCGACTCAATAAGGTCCAGCATCTGTGCCATAGTCTTCTGAACAGCCGCAAGTCGAGACGAACAGCACATGCGGCACCCACATCGTACGCACACACAGTGAAGGCAGCAGCCCGAGCAACCTGTGCAACGGCGACGCAAATTCCGGCACCCTGAGCAACCCATCCGTAAAGGAGAACTGTCATCACAACGCTGACTTCGGGTTGTGCCAATACTGCGCACGGATGCCGCGTTTAATGGAGACGTTTTTGACTTAGACGATCGAGAGCTAGATAGTAAACCATCAACATTCATCGCAGCAAGTGCTTTTGCAACACGTATCGATTCAACTCGACGACTTCTAATTTTTGAGCTGCGTTTTGTACCTGCTTTCTTTAGTGTGAGTCGCTGTCCAGACGATAACGTTTGCCTTGACGCTTTTACTCCATGTAAAACTGAGGCAGCCCGCCTCTCTAACAGATCTGGTCTTGTTGCGGCACACGATTGCCTGGATGATGCCTGTTGTCCTGCAATCGCATCCTCAGCTTCATCCGTGCCCAGATATTTACCTAGCGCTTGCATACAAGAGGCTGCAAGTCCTTTACATTCGTCGATAAGAAGCTTTTGATCACCATCAAGCGGCAGTATTGTACCCACTTTAGCGTCACATCCGCTGATATCACGCAATAAATTTTCTTTTGCTAAAATGATCTCCTGTCGAAGCCTTTTCATCTCGATGACGTCAGGAGAGTCGGCAGGATCTAATGTACTACTCGTATCCGTAGTTATCGGTGGTGCATTGCCGACACATGCAGAGGCACATTCGGCTTGTGATTGATTATCGCCTGAAGCCATTCCTTCACTTGGAATGCTTGAATTATGTGCTTGCAATTGCACGAGTGCATCGTCCTCGTACTTTGTATAGTATCGCGCCCACTGGTGCATAAGAAGCTTCTCCTGAATTGCTGCTTGTACGGCTTGCTCGCGTTGCAATGTTTGCGAATTCTTCACGTGTTTACGCCATGGCCCAGCGCGTCCCAATTCTTTCAGTACATCTCGCATGATCGCTACTGACTCTTCTAATTGACAGCGCGCTTTCTCAACCATCAATGCTGTCATAATACACTTTTCTGTCTCATCACGCGTTTTTAACCTGTTCCGTATATCATTTCGCATGTTTGGTGGGGTTAATCGAAGAAGAGCAGTCAATTCCTCTTCCTTTGTCATGGGGAGACAATTAATTTCCTTTGCTATACCACTGTAAGACGGAGTGCAAGTATCATCATTACGATACAGTGAGGTTTCTTCTTTGCGTTTTGGGTCCACAAAATTATCTTTTGTTGAATACAAAAGCGCCTCATTATGCCATACGTACAAGGCGTCTTGAAGACACGTAAATTTATCATACGACCTGTCTTCCATTCTAATAACATCGTCCGGATGAAACCACGCACACGAATTATTAGCAAAGAGGACCCACCATTTGTGCAATTGCAATTTTGTATTCTCCACGATCACCTGGGTCGTCACGGATTTTAATCGATTTACGTGTTCAATGATGTGTTGGCGCCGATTGCCAACGCTTTGGGCCTTCTCTATCGAGACTTCCGGTCGCTTCTCGTTAAATGCGGCCACCAAATCTTTTATTAGTCCATCCAATTTCCGCGTTGCGGTAGTAAGTCTCCCCAATAAACAACGCAAAAAGTAGCTGCTGCTATAAATTTGGCCCTGAATCAGAGAAGGTTTTCCATCGTTAATTTGAGAGTCACAACTATCGACTTGACGAAGGAAACTTGGCACGTCGCCCTTGCTTTGCCATTGCAAAACATGATTGACGACCTCAGGACATTGCTCTATGGTTTCACGCACGAGCGAAATCGGCAGCGAATCAAATAGGCTTGACTCAATTGCAGAGGATCGAATTGGTCGAAGGATGTACGTAAAGAGATCAGACTCTAAGGTGTCTTGATTTAAAATATTATCGTGCTCAATGTCTCCAAGGGCATTACAATTTCGTAATTGTCTGGCAACATAATGCTTACCCATCATGTGCATAACCAAAGCGAGAGAATGCAACACAACAATCTTATTTTGCAATTCGCTCCACACAATATGTCGTGACGTTTGAAAAACATTTAGCTCGCTGCTAAGTGGATTAGTGTTAGTTGTAAACGACACGGGCGGCACCAAGTATCCAAGCGCGCGGACTCGTTCAGTATATAATACAAGCTCATGTCCAGCATCAGCATGGTCCAGTAAATATTGATGCAAAATATGGTGGTCATGAGGCGTTAATAACCACCTCTCTGCATCATGGGAGTACGAGCTGCTGCTTTCAAGTGGTTCCAGGTAGAAATACTGCCGTTCACCTGCCAAAAAGCGCAGTAATTTGCATTTGGTTTCTGAAGTATAGTCTTGGATTAAATTTAGATCTCGCGATAGACCGGGAAGGTTCCACGTCGAGCGGAATGAGTCGTGCAAAGATTGATGTTTTTCTCCACTCTCATCAACCCGAACGTTCGTAGACGCATCCATTGCTGTTAAACCATTGTATAACGTCGATATTCTTGAACTAGACTCTTTGTCTGATGCATCGGTGTCATTCTCATGATTTGAATTTGACTCGACAGTAGTTTCTAATCCAGCACACAGCTCATCGGTCCCTGACATGATCATCTTTTCAAATGCTTGCACTTTTTTAACTAAGCGCATCATGGCGTCATCTGCAACTGAACAAGCCTTACTTGCCTCCCACCGCTTCGACTTAAAGGCATATGTACGCGCTTTGCAGGCAAGATCACGCCTGGGCATCGATAAACACGCATCGTGAGCAATCCCAAACTGTTCAATTTCACGCAAACATTGTCGCTTCTTGCTAGGCGACGATGTCGCGACCGACGCAGTCATCGCATTACACTGCCTTTTAACCACGAATTCTGCAACATTTTTGCGATGCTTTATCTCGTGAAATTCGCGACGCAATCGCATATATTTAGCCCGTTCCACCATTTCCTGCGCCCGCGCACGCTTTGCCTCAGCTTCCAAGCGGCGCTGAATTTTAACAGTGCGTACTAATCGTATCCGATATGCCTCCCTCTCATCACGTAAGCGCTGTTCGCTCTCCGTTTTAGCCTTGCTATCATGTACCTTTACGGATGGATCTGTTTTCTTCTTTTTTTCTTGGTTTTTCACATTATGACATAGAGACTTTGAAACACTTTTGTGGCTTGTTCCTCGCTTTGACGCACACTGAACTATATGGTCTATCTCTCGATTGACTATAAATATTCGATGCCACAAGAAATGATCAGTAATCTCCGGAATTTCTGTTTCGCTACCACGTACGTTTGCAATACCGCACGTCTTCACGTGGAGCGCTTCGACTTCGCCTGGTAGAATCGCTGATATTCATCGCGTATCGTTGTGTTGACTGCTGAGATGTGAGACGATGGTTGCGCTTCTCCTGCCTACTGCTTCCCTCGGTCATATCCTGCAGGCAATCGTCTCTTTGCCCACCTTTCGTATTTTCTTTCTCAATTTTGCGCAGCTTCTGCTCGGTGCTCACGACAAGTGAATGTAATAACTGTGCTCCATCGTCTACATGCTTTGCTGTTTTACCTGATACCATGAAAGCCATAGCAAACCTTCCATCGTGCGACTTGCGATGGGTGATGCTACAATGCAAAAAAGTCATGATGCGGCTAAGTTCCACGCCTTCCACGTACGAAGCGAGGATTTGTGGGTCCATCGTCGTCCCCACATGGATCATGCGCTCCACAAGATCCGAAGAATTTATGAGCGATGGTACCACGCTCTGTGCTTGGCCGGGCACGGCATCATGTATATATGGACTAGGACTTCTACTAGATACTGGTTGCATTGCAATCGTTTCGCGCTCGTTCTGGCTAGTGCTGTGGTTACGCTTTTTAGCGCAGGGCGCGGTCGCGCGTTTCCTTGGCACAATTTTGCAGCTACTGAGCGCCGAAGAAGACGTTCCCGAGGAAAAAGGATTGCGGCGGGTGGATGCGATCGATGCAGACGCTGGAATAACTATTGCTGACGTCTGCGCCTCTCGAACGCCGAGAGACGCTCCGACCGCAATGACGCCCATAGCGAACGAGGTGGTTGTATGGCGCGAAATGCGGGTTGTGAAACCAAAGGGAAACCTATGATCTATCATATTGCACATGTGAGTTTTTGGTTTCAAGGTTGACTCTACAATGCAAGTTGCTACGTGCTCCGCGCCTACAAATATCGCGGTGATCAAGTATTGGGGAAAGGACAATGTCGCGCTTAACACTCCCATCAGTTCGTCGCTAAGTGTGACGCTACAGCAGGATCAACTGCGCACAACGACGTCAGTGGTTGGCGGCTCGGCGTTGCAGACCACGCGACTGTGGCTTAATGGCCAGGAGCAGCCAATAAATCACCGCGTCGCCGTGGTGCTTCACGAGATGAAGCAACTAGCGCAGCGCGTGCACGGAAAGAATGAGGAGAAGTTGAATACGCACTTGCATATCGTCTCGACGAATTCGTTCCCGACGGCAGCAGGACTTGCTTCGTCTGCCGCGGGCTACGCATGTCTGGTAGCAACGTTGGCTGAGTTTTACGGCATATCCGAGACCGACGAAGAGTTTCCCGGTCACCTCTCAGCGATTGCGCGTCAGGGCTCTGGATCAGCTTGTAGAAGTCTTTCTGGAGGGTTTGTAGCCTGGCAAAAAGGAGAGCGGCCCGACGGACATGATTCCATCGCTGTCCAGGTCGCAGACGAACGGCATTGGCCTGAACTATGTGCTGTCGTGTGTGTGGCGGATGATGCGCAAAAGGACACGAGCAGCTGTATTGGCATGCAATTGACCAAGGCTACAAGTCCATTACTGACGTACCGTGCCAAGACTGTGGTGCCAGAGCGAATGAAGCGTATGGAAATGGCAATTTTAGCTCGAGACTTTGAAGCCTTTGGTACACTTACGATGCAAGAAAGCAATCAGTTTCATGCTGTGTGCCTCGACACTTTGCCGCCAATTTTCTATTTAAACGACACGTCGCGTCAGATTATCGCCCTTGTACACCGCTACAATGAGCAGGCTGGTCGTGTACAAGCCGCATACACGTTCGACGCGGGTCCAAATGCTGTGCTTTTTACTGAGGGACCGCATGTGCAGGAAGTTGTGTCACTTGTGCACCACTACTTCCCACCATCGTCCGAGATGCTGATTCGGTCGTCCACGTTGATTGATCGCACGCTATCGACAGCACTGCTTGCCAAGATAGAGGCGTTGTCTAAATGCAATAAGTCGCTTCAAGTTTCGCATGTACTGGACAGTGTTAAAATGATATATGTAACTCGTGTCGGTGGGGGCACGCAAGTTTTGTCCACTGGGGAAGCGCTTGTGGATATAAGCACTGGCGAACCACTGCCATAAAGTGTGTATCTATATTCAAGCATTTGGCTGGAGACCATGTCTGTGCTGGTTGAAATTCGTCATTGACTGCGATAGACAGTTAAGTTATCGACAATCTTGCTTGTTACTTTTCGCTAGTTTTTCTTTTTAGTTGCTTCTGCACCATGTTGATGAGCTTGTCGTCCGATAGGTTATAGGCTTCCGCCCATGGCGGCGGACGCAGCTTTAGCTGCTGCATGCTTTGCATAATAAACGCTCGCTGGTCCACCTGAATGTTTGTTTCATTCTTTTTTTTAGTAATATGCTCTTCAAGAATATCTTCCTTCCTATCGTCAAGAAGAGTATCGTCGCTATGGCAAGGAGATGAAGGCAATAACACGTAGTTTTCGCCAACGCCTTGATCTTCTTCGCTGTCGCAATTGACATCCTTCGCCTGAGGTAATTGAGATGATATTTCGTTAAGTGTTAGATTTCCTAAGACTTTAGCGTACTCGGCCTCGAGCGCCGCAAGCGAATCTTGATCAGCATTGATGTCTTTCTCCATTTTACAAGGTTACAAGGGCTAATAAGCTTCCAGATGAAATTGAGCTTTCTAGCTTTAAATATTTCATATTATTCTTTACGCAACATATTTCTAAGTTAGAATGTCGGATATTACTTATGGTCGCGTGCTTTATTGTTCCAATACTTATAAAATGCGCCAATTTACAGTATTGTGCAGTATTATCCTAGTCGGATTTGTAAGTGGCACGCAATAATTAGTCATTATTTCGAAGACGATTGCTATGGAACATCACGCCTGGCTGTTCCTTTCAGCTGAAAGCGATAGGACTTCTCTAGGCAAAATTTATCTCGTAAGCAGCTTTGTTACAAAGCTGTTGAAGCTAGTTAATCTATTGTTTCTGTTTCTTGTTGTGGTAATGTGGTCGGAGTTCCGGTGTGCGTTAACCAGCGTCGACACGTGTGCACTAGCTTCTATTTGAATGCTTTCACGTTTACTTATTGCACAGAGCCGCAGCGTTTGCGACCAGCACAATAAGTGCAGACAATTTATATTTTAAAGAATCTGATCGCCAATTATATAAAAATTATAACAGAAAGTCACCTAACCCACAAATTCATGTCGGTCCGGTTGTGTTTGTAGGGCGGCCGTGAGGGTCCGCGTGCGAAACGTCCGACTTGAATTTGGAAGAATAACAGATCTAATGGCACTTTTAAAATAAGTTTAACCGGTTGTAGCAAAAACAGAGTATTTTGGTCAAATTGTGCACAAAAGAAAGAGTAGATTGCTACAAACTTTAAGAAAAGCGATGAAGTACAAAATGCATCCGAGGGCATTTACGATGCAACCATTTGAGGCCGCCTTCTACCTACATGCACTACAAAACCTGATGACGATTTTTAAGCTCTATGTCTTCGGCCTCTCCGTTGTCGCAATATATACCTCCGCCTCTTTGTTTCGGCTTAACGATGGTCAAAGTAAAAACCTTTATTTCACTTTTCAGAGATGGACGACCGCCAGTAACTACATTAGTTTTGCCAGTGGACGCCAAAAAAAGAATAATAAAGATTAACATTACTGATTGTAAAAAAATTGTCAACGTGTCTAGCGCTTTTCGACATTCGTTGCTTCTTCGGCCAATGTTTACTACTTTGCACCCTTCCGCAATTGTGTGACATGAAACACTTGAAAAAAAATTGTGTTTTGTAATAACTTTCTTAACGCCTAAGCGCAGCGTACGTTTTTTAGAGGACCAGGTTAATTAGGCCGTTAGCTCACGGCAGGGCGACATTTATCCGACAGTCAGAAGACATCTTCCCCCTTCTCTAAGCTAATCGCTCGTATCCTATCTGTGACAAGACGCCAATCAAGAAGAAGAACAAGGCATAGACTCGCATCAAGTCGTTGGTCACAATAAAGTGATCAAAAAGATCTTGCTACTTTTCCGAATCCCACACCAGATTATTGGACATTCTGAGTCTGAGCGCTTTTCGAAAGCCTACGTGCGTATGAATAAGCAGCGAGTCTAAGAGGCAAAAACTATTACCGTCGCCCATCCTATTCTAATCGCGAGCTATAACCATTTCGTTCGAAAATTTTTAAAATGGCGCAATTGCGAGTCCTATTTCGAGCGTCAGCGCTTACGGGGAGGCACCTCATGGCTGATCCCACAAGTCGATTCTCCTCCATCCACTCGCTGCTTTACAATGTCTTTATTAACCACGGTCATTGCCGACCGCTTTAGTCTGCTCCGTCCATTGAGCGACGCGCTGTATGGGCCCGTCGGGCTCTACAAAGACGCGAAGCACGACGGCGAGCTCGTGGCCATCAAGCTAGTATCGCTTGCAAAAGCCGTGGCGGCATTACGTCGCAATCCCAATCTGGATAATCCCTGGAGCGAACATCGAGTGATTGCACGTCTCACGACGTTGCCACCCCATGTGAATATTGTTCGTTTCCACGGCGAGTTCCTCCACGCGCAGGACACGTGGTGCGTCGTGATGGAGTTCTGCCCAGGTGGGGATCTATGGAGCCTCCTGGAGCATAAACATCAGAACCGCTTGCCAGAGAAACAGGCTTGTCAGCTGTTCCACCAGTGCGTACGTGGAGTGCGCTTCCTGCACAAACATGGCATTGCCCACCGCGATTTATCGCTTGAAAACGTCTTTTACAGCCGCGGATTGTGCAAGATTGGCGATTTTGGGCTCAGTACGAACATGCCACTTCGAGGTAGAGGTGAAGCGGTAGGAAAGGCCTACTACATGGCGCCTGAGTTGGTGAACGAGGACGCGTACGACGCATTCGCTGCCGACATGTGGTCGCTTGGCATCATGCTTTTTATTATGGTCACGGGCTCGCCACTTACGTCGATTGCTTCGCGCAACAACAAAGCTTTTGGCGCTTTTTGCGAGTTAGGCGTGGCGAAAATTATTGCCTCGTGGGGCCTCACGGATCGGATTTCTCCAGCCACAATTGATGTGATTGATAAGTTGCTTAGTATTAATCCAAGCGACCGTCCGACGACCGACGAGCTTTGTGAGCTTTTGAGGATCTGAGTAGTGCTGTAGTGTTGTCAGTGATTTAATGTTAACTAATGAATGTTACTTGCATTTTTACTAATATTCCTTAAACAAAGTGCAATAATTTGATGATTAAAAAACGTCTTTCGACTTGAATGCTGGGGGGTACAATGGCGATCGTAGCTCGCGAACATAGTGTACATCTAGCCTCTCGATTTTACGTTAGGTACCTTGGCAATACTTCTAATGTGCTCTTCGCATTATTAAGATTTATAATCCCACTTGTATATTGAATATATTCCAAAACCAATAATCTTGTTGCGAGGCATTGCAATGGCTCCAACAATACAAATTCGGTCAAAGTTGCTTCTCTTAACTAATTGCAATAGGTATATGTGAAATCATGACCGGAATTGCGAAGTGTGAGCGCGTGTTAAGGTTGCGGACAACGTCCGATTACCCTACACCGTAGAAGTGAGGATCTAAACAAATTTATATTTCTTACAACAGTAATTACATGTAGAAATAAGATTTATTTCTGTTAATTATACAATAATTTCTAAATATTGTATTACACGTATACTCTCAGCTAATCTTTCATTCTGACAGCAACTTCGACTTTATTTTACTATCTATTATGTCATCAATAAGACCTAACGAAATATTCAAATCAACGAATTTAAAAACGATCAGTCTCCTGCCTGCTGCCTTCATCCCAAATCTCATAATTCGATTCAAAAACATCTCTAATTGTTTCAAAATCTACAGCCACTTCTTGTAAAACTTAAAGTATGACAGCGTCCCCGTCGCAATCGTCGAGACGACGCCCCACCAGATCATGTATCCGTTCTCACACTGCAGTTCAGGCATATTGACAAAGTTCATGCCATACAAACCCGTGAGGAACTGAGCTGGCAGAAACACCGTGGCTACAAGTGTCAACGTGTAGCTCACTTCACTCTGTTGGGCATGGCGTGCGTTATGAAAGTCATCGAGCAGCAAACGGCATCGATCAAGAAGCCGATCGCAAGTCTCATCGATCACTCTCACGTGATCTTGCACGTCTCGGAAATATCGCAGCGTTTCACCTTCAAAATCGTTCGATTCTACAAGCTGTGTGATCATTTCGCTTAATGGCTTGGCCAGTAGTTTTAAGCCTTTAATTTCCTTGGAACACTTGGCAAGTCGATCGGCTTCAAAGTTCAAAGGATCGTGGTGTAAAAGACGCGATAGCATCGCCACTTTTGCGCCATACGTGTGTACAATTGGCGACAGTTCGTCTACACACACGTCCACTATTGAATACACGAGAAACGCGCTTCCGCTGTGGCGAACCTTTGAGTATGAAGTCTCAAGTCGTTGCTTTAGCGTTGGCCACAATGTACTTTGCGACTCTTGTACGCTAATAACTACGTTCTCCATGATGTAGAGACTTAATTGCTCCGGAGGGGCCATGATCCGCCCCATGCCAAGGTCATCGAGTCTCATCTTTATTTCTGCTTGGCTCATGCTATCAAAAGGGGAGACTTCATTGTCGCGAACGTAAAACGATGCTCGATACATGCGTTGATACTCTAAAGCCTTGGTTAAATCTCTTGCGTGCCCAGTTTGAAGAATCAACGACGAGTGCTCGTCATAGTGCTCGTACTTGGGACGCTCAAGATCCGCAACCAATGTGTCTTCTACTGCTAGCGGATGTAAGCGATACCGCACGGCCAGTCTCCGCATGAGCAAAGGATCTGTTCCTTCGACATTAATCCACCGAACTGTTGCCCAATTCGGTCGTTGCGAATACATAAACTTCTCGACTTTCTCAATGGGATACGCACTTCGGATTCGATCTGGTGAGTACTCGATTGATCCGAGTCGTGCTATTGGTGCTGCCGAGCCGTGCACTTTAATGTACTCTCGATTCATACTCCGCACAAAATCGAGACTAAAGAGCTGGGCCAGCTTGATTTCTTGAATCGCAAGCGAAAACTCTTCGTACGTAATTCCTCCACTTTTGTCATTGTCGATTAAACCAAGAAATGCCTTGAACTCCTCTTCATTCGCGGACGAAATGCCCATGTACTGAAGACCTTTTCGAAATCCGTCGTATGACAGAATGCCATTGTCTGCTCACAGACAGGAATGCATGAGTATTATAGATGAAAGATTTACAATACATTGTGACACAGCTGTAAATTGTTTATTTTATACCGTTCGGCTGGAAGAGTGAGAAGAGCTTGGTGAGCTTGGCCGTCGTAAGGTCGTAGTGGGGGTCCATTAGATCCCATTGGTCCACATCTTCGACAGATGATACGCCCTCGGACCAGTCTAAAGGATGGGAGTCTCTCGCTCTGGACACGAGACTTAGCAGGTCTTTGCCGTGCACTGTCGGCGACACTGACAGCGGTTTATCGGGCGTTAGTGATTTGAAGGAGCGACATGTGAGGCGATTTAGGTAGTGACACGAATGATTTAATGTCGTGCACGGGGGAGCGTTTTTAGAGGCGGTGACGGGGGAGAGAAATACGAGCGAACGTCGTGAAGTGGCCCAGCGGAGCAACATGCTCAACGAATGTTGTACTCATTTGATTGATATAGGGGGCATGATGGATAACTTTTTTAATTTGATTTTGTAATTTCAGAAAATGCAGTCAAATCGAGATTTGATGTTCTGCTTTTTGCATCGCGATATTAAATATCTCAATGCGATATTTAGTATTGCGATGAAAACGCGAAATTTGCCACGTCGAATTTGAGGTCAGCAGCTTTAAGCGAAACTTCAGTATAATCTGACTTTTCCGGGAGTCGATGTTAACCTCGAAATCGAAAACATATACTTGTATGAAAAGGTTGGTTCGGTCGCGTTTTCTACAAAGTAATCACATATAAGCTAACATTTAAACACGAATTTTGTCTTTTGATTTGTGGTGCTCAAGTGTAAGAATTCAACGGCAAGATAGTTCTATCGACACTCGTTTTTTCGGCCTCCTAAGCTTAAAACGTAATGCAATACGCTTGTAATCTGTATTTCTGCTTGGTGATGGCAACAAACGCACAGAGCGCTAGCATCATTGATGTTTTACTATAATCCTTTCGAGGGCTCGTACGCAGCACGATGCTAGCATTTTCTTCGGTGCCATCGCACCTTGTACTCGCGCAAGAGGCTTCTTCTAGCGCGGGTACAAGGTGATGGATTTTTGCGATTGTGGGTGGTCTCGGTGTCTGATTTGGTAATAAAGACTTCCACAATAATTGCACCACCCCATTCTGTAACTACGCAAAACACTACTTTGAATACTTTGACACGTTTTCCCTCATCCCTAATTTTACAAAGTCCAAATAACTTTAATTCTTAGTCAAATGACTGGGTTACGCCTCATCTGGGTCGTAACGGCGATCACCGTCGCATTCGCCGAAAACAGAGTGTGTAATAATAAGGTCTCCCACTTGCCTCGATTTTTCAAAGAAAGTCCTAATGGGCGCCTTTTACCGCGTTACGTAACTCCCATTTGATCAATAATGATCCACTGAACTCGACAAGTCGGTGCGAATTTCAGAGGACATTTTATCGATTAAAAATATCGGTGTACCCCGCGTTGTAGGTGCTGGAATGATGAGATATGCAACGTCTTCAGTGGCTTCTAAACTGCAAGTGGTCTCGGCGCTAACTGCTACCCGTCGACAGGCTCATCTCGTCAGTATTTCCAAATTTACTGCCTCGACTTTAGTAATCGCCATCCTCGATGCCGCTGGTCGACTTCCGAGAGCAATCTTCTCCGGAACTCGCTTCTGCGACTACACGCACTTTAAACTCTTCGACTCGAACCATTGCGTCACATTCAAAAGGCCGTAGACGGTATTTGCATCGGAGCAACACTACTACACAGATTCAGGAAAACAAGCGAGTCGTGCGAAAAGTGACAATATGCGCTGGTAATCTTCGCGTTCGCTCTTGCAAACTGCTGTGGAAACCCGTGGCGCTTCAGCTCCTCGACACGACTACAAGCAGCTTGCACGAAGATGAAGCTTATTTAGATAATTGCGACGACGATTCGGATGATTCGGACAATAGTGACATTAATAAGCTCACGACAATGGCGCAGCCAAACGAAACGCATCACTACTCGCTAGTCTTTTGGGTTCGGTCGCTCATGGGCCATGCTCGTCGATACCAAATCGAATTGAATGCACCTCGGGACCCCGTGGAGGTGAAATGGGGCGAAGAAGAGTTACTAAGGACGCGATTTGAGTTTACTCTATTCTATGGCAGTAGCGGACCGACGCGACGCCGGCGCACGCTCATTATTCGAGCACGAGATGCAACGGAGTATTTATTATGGACACGGGCTCTATGCATGGCCACGAGGTATAAAGGGAGGAACAACGATGTGCAAGATGTCAAGATTAATCGATTTGCCCATCGAAGCCTTCTTTCCACTTCTAAAGCTCGTTTCCATTCTCGTAAACTCTTAAGTTCGCTTTTTAGAATTGATTATGGCGAGAATCAATGGGAAATTCTTGAAAATGAAGCTCGAAAGGAATTGGCGCGTGCTGTGCCGGCACCAGATCTTACGCCAGTGTCCGAAAGCGTCACATCAGCTGAAGGAGATATCGCAGAGGAGTCGGCACTTAAACCCGTGCCAGCAGAAATCGCGGCAGAGTATGGCGTAGACCGTCGACGTGGACAAATGGTGACATCACATCCAATTCATTCTTACTTACAACGGCAAAAACAGTCTGTGGCTAGTGCAAGTGAATCCCATTTACTTACAAAAGTTTCCAGTCAACGCAGTATGATCTACCGAATTTCGGAAAATGCATCATTATTAGCTCCATCGAATGCTGCACACAGCGCGAAAAACGCGTACTCACAAGCACATCTTCAGGAAAAAACTGGAACACCGCCTATCTCTGTTGAGTTGATCTGTAGCGCGGTGCGCTCCACGCAATCTCGCCTCGAAGAGACGTGTCGTCAGGATCTGTGGGAGCCACACACACCAACCTCTAACTGCGTCTCTGGCGCGCTCCCAGTCATGGAGGCCCCCTCGGAATTTACGGAGTCGCCACTAGATTTCGTCGACTGGTACACGGACACTGCATGCACAGCGAGGTACGCAGTGCCTTGCGACAGAATTGAATCCGCCAGACAGCGACAGAAGCTGCTCCGGCGCAAGGAACCCAAGCGCCTTGAGGACTTAATCAGTCTCGAGGACCAATGGCGTACGTCACGCGCCAGTTCTCGTCTTAACTTTGACACTGGCGATTTTGATGATACGCACTCCCCGCGTACTTATCAACACGACGCTATAAAGAAAGTTAGGGCCGAACACCCCAAAATTATGGAATGCGAACTGTGATTACACAATTATTGATGTGGTACACATTTTCTGGCGTTATCTTGTGTTGTCATTGCGGCTTTTGCAGGCATGAAAGTCAACGTGTACGTTGCCGCAAAAGATGGCGGCGCTGCGCAACGAGTTGCTTGGTACGTTGGAACTTCGGATGCCCAAGTTGAAAAGGCCATACGCATTCAATTGTCCATGCCTCGCAACACTGATTTTCTATTGCGAGACGCTGATGGCGACGTCGTGCCCGCATCATCAACATTGCCAAACGGCCAACACTATACAGTCCTGATGCCACACGAAGATGGCGGCTGTATGAGCCAAGCGACGACGAGCTTAATCAAAAATAAACTACGTAATGAGTTGACCATTTCACCATCAAGTCCCAAGAAGCGAAAACTTGAACGAAGTGTTGTCACGCCAGCACCAGGATGGTCGCGACTTGACAGAGTTATCGCTGTGAATACACCGCTACAAAACGATACGTTGCCTTCAACTGCGACCATAATTGCGCAATTTGTCGACACATTCACGCGGCCCATTGCAAACGACGACAACGTTGGCTTCATTCCAAACGAAGGTCGTTTTGCACTCTATGACTTGTATTGCCTCATCGTGTGCGACACGAACTTCTGTCTTAAGCGTAAAGATATGTTTTACAAAATGACGTCCATGTATGGCAAAATTGATCGCCAACGCGTCAACCGGTATTACCAGTGTCCTCTTGCGCAAACGGATGGAAAAGAGTATGTGCAGTGTAAACCACGAGGGAAGGGAGTGTTGCTGCGCAGGTACCGCAAGGTAGGGACTGCAGAAGAATTGGAACACTCCGTCAAGACCGCTCCATTCATAGTGTGGCTACAGCTCGACCATAAGGAAGTCGTAACCTTGTACGAGCGCTTTGTCACCGGTTTTGTACCGATAAGTAAACGAGATTATGGAACATACCGGTACAGTCAGCTCTTAAGGAACCAAAATGTAACTTGCGATTTTTAGGCACATAGTAAAAGACTGGTATTAGATAAAGTCGTGCTATGGTCTACAATTCATCCTTTGCCACTTCCTCCTCGGTCTCAGACTTGCTAGCATCGGATTCAGCTGGCTTGGTCGCACCCTCTTCCGACGTAAATGCTTCGTCCGATTTGACAGTGTCCGAGTTAGTGTGGTTCTCCCCTACTTTCACAGGCTGCGGCTTCGGTCGCTTTGCCAATACACTGACAAACTTCTTAACGCTTTGAACCTTCTTCGCAACGTCTGCCGACGTGACCACGGGCTTTTCGTGCTTTTGAGTGGCCTTCTGCGACAGCTCAGACTCCGTAAGCCACGCTTCCAAATCCGTAAGCTTTTCAAGCACGTCATTACGTTCAGCCTCCATCACTTGCGGCTTGCTTGTACTCCACTCCTCCATAAGCTCGCGCGTATTGACAGCGTACGCTTTCCCAGTGTTAAGCGCAATCGGTAGCTCGGTAAGCTCGGCCACACGGAAGAGAATGGCGCTCAATTCCGAGTCCAAAGCATCCATTTTCTTTTTATACTCAGCAGCCTCAACCTTTTCGCCGTCTTCGTAAAGCCACTCTTCCGTCTCGGAAAGTTTTGTCTGCAATGACTCAACCTGCTCTGGGATCGTAACTAGCTCAATCTGTTCCTTCTGAGCCAACAAAGCGTCGTGAGAAGTGTAAATAAACGTCTCGAGACTGTTCTTGGCCTCTAAATCCTCACGACGTTTATTGTCCGCCAATTCCATCTCTTTCAACATTCGCATTGAATCTTTTTTGATCGCCTCACTCATTAGAAGAACGCTGTAACCTTCTTCAGGCTCACGAGTCCCAAATGCGTGCACTACAATCAACCGTTCACGGTGCGTCTTCGTCTGCTTCTCTATCTTCGTCTCTGGCTTCTCTTCCTCTTCCACCGCGACGTCATCTCCAGCTTGACTGCTTTCAGCACTCGCGTCCTCTTTCTTTGCCTTTTTCTTTTTCACAACTACTTCCACTTCCACCTCCTCTTCAATTGTAGCTTCGGCTTTAACAATCCGAGCAATCCCGTTACTATCTAGCTCAAACGAGAGCGTAATCTTAGGCTCGCCAAGATCCTTTTTGGCCATCCGAGCGACAAACTTGTCGACGCCCGTGATATTAAACGTGGCAATCTGCACGCTCACACCAGCAGGAAGCATCGAGGGCTTATCGTATCGGAACGTACAGGACAAGTCACTCGAATGCACGAATGAGACCGATTTACGAAGCCCCAGGCGATGCGCTTCCGTAAACAAAGATGCACGCTTCACCCACTGCTTAGTTTCTCCGTCGATGTCAGCCGTATTGCTCCCCGCAAGTTCAATAGCCGATAGATCCATAAGACGGACACCAATGGGATACGTGGCAATGTCCGTCATTCCTACTTGACGTACGCGAAACGAGTTGCTCAAATTAGCCGCACGAAATGCCGCACCAAGCGCCATGGCTTCGTCCCCGTTCAAATGCACGCCCAGATCTTTACCGCCAAAGAACTCGGCAAGCTGCTGTTGAATCTTCGGCATCCGTACCCCGCCACCGACTAATTCAATTTCATCAATATCTGCAACAGTCAAACCAGCTTTCTCCAACGCCACCTCCACAGGCTTTAAAGTCCGTTCAAAAAGGTCCGACGACAAAGCTTCCAGTTTCGACCGAGTTATCGAAGTGAAGAAATCAATATCATTGTACAAACTCTGCATAACAACCGGAATCTCTTCATTCGCAGACAGCACAGTCTTGGTCTTTTTCGCTTGTGCTCGAATCTTCGCCATGGGACGTGGTACTTTTCGAATATCTTCCCCAACCTTTTCACTAAATTCGGTTGCCAAGTATTCCGCCAAGCGCAAATCAAACTTTGCACCACCAAGCGTGGCATCCCACGCATTGCTAATGATCTGGAATGTCGACACGGTCTTGTTCTTCTTAAATCCGTCAGGCACGACTTGACTTGAAAATTCCGCAATACTGACTTGCAACGACGTCGAGCCCATGTTGTAAAAGAGAATCTTCTTCGGTTTTTCATCAGGATCGTAACTTGAATGCACTGCTAGCTGCAGCGCGGCGGCGGTGTTTTCGTTAATAAGCGACAGCACTCGTACCCCTGAAATTTCAGCTGCATCGAGCATTGCTTGACGCTGGGCTTGGGAGAAATACGTTGGGACCGTGACGACCCAGTCTTTTACAGGCGCCTCGGCAAACGTATCGGTGATCTGGCGCGCGTGCGTAAAGACCATAGCAACGAGTTCCTCGGCATGAAAGACATGCTCCTTGCCGTGCTTTAATGAGATCGTGCCACCGCGTGTGGTGTTCTGAAGCAATTCATACGGCAAATACTCTTCCTCAAGCAACGCTGAGACCTGCGGATCGCTCAGCTTTGTGCCGAGCAGACGGCGGATCTGCAGGTATGCCGTCTGTGGCCTCCGCACGCCCACTGTCGCGGCGTCAGCACCGTAAAGACGCTCGTCGCCATCAAATGCGACCATCGTCTCGGTTTTGCGCTTGCTGTGCACATTCGTAACGATTTCAAAGGGTGTGCCAGGCTTCACGAGTGCGATCTTGAAGAATTCGCCACCAAAGTCCACACCGGCCACAATCGCCTCTACGAATGCGGCTGTGTGCAGCCCCGCGCCAAGAAGTGCGAGCAAGAGCAGCCTCATTAATTCAAAGCTATCAGTTCACTGAGTGCTGGTCTTCCTGGTTAGAATCGAGAGACAAAATGCGGTCCTAAGACGCAATATCAACGCCCGACACGTGGCCAGAGCGTTTTAGCCAATATTTTAGCCACTTAAAGGTTACATTTGATCCTATTGTACCATTTTGAGAGGCGTGATGATAGATACTTTTACTTGGTCAAGTTGTTCGAGATTTTTTCATTTCAACTTTCGAGAACAACTAAATTATCTTTCTTGATTCTGGTGGCAGTTTTGCAATAGCGCACAAATGACCGAATAATTGCACCACGAAAAGTGCCGCCAGTCATGCTTCGAGCGCATTATTTATGAGGGGCAGCTTAATTCAGGCGCTTGCGGACATGTCAATGCCCAATGAGTTTTCACTTGTAGCCACGTTCATGATTACATAATTGTAACGTGGTGTCCCGTTACATAAGTATTATTTCCTAGAAAAGGAATAATAAATATTATATCCCCTTAGAAACCTTGCTCTGTACCCTTGTGTACGTGAAGTTTCGAGGCACCTAATGTAACGGGCTAGAGTTGCCCTAATGTTACACAGTCCCCATTAAGTACATTTGGTACTTAAGGGGATGGTCAATTACTAAATAATACGTTCAACGACCTACGCACGTTCCATCCAACATGGACATATTGTGTAACGGGCTAGAGTTGCCCTAATGTTACACAGTCCCCATTAAGTACATTTGGTACTTAAGGGGATGGTCAATTACTAAATAATAG
>NC_090616.1:504433-513679 GCF_004359215.1 Bremia lactucae | reverse complement strand
TTAGTCAGCTAAAATGTAACGGGGTGTATCGTTACATGAAATTAACAATAAAAGGTTGTTAATTAATATTATTCAAAAGGTAGATAATATTTGGAGGAAATTACTTTAAATAGTAATTTCCTAAATTCTTATCCATAAATAGGTATAGACCATTATGTCTATTTATTGCGCAGACTAATCAGCTGTTGAAGTAATCAAAGAGAGTTACGAGATAAGATAGATAAGAATTCATTTACGTGTTTAGTATTAGTTTATAGTTAAGACATATAACATTTACAAAGATAGATTAACAAGACACTTAACTATATTAATACAGTTTTCATTTTACCCTCTTAAGTTAACTTGTCTTAAGAGAAGTCTTCCTCTGCACGTACAGTGTACGTCACCTAACGTAAGGCACCACTCACAACTGAAGCAGTGTGAAGTGGACTTGTACTGAAACAGTACAAGTCGTAGTGCCCCGTTACACAAACTAAATGTAGCTAAAATAAAAACTCTTGACATATGCAATACTTGCTGCATAGTAAATCGGAGGTGTTTTTAGTCATTATCAATGTACATCACAGTGACTGGCGAATCCGATCCACATGGACCTTGTCCATGCGTAAATTATAGATGCGAGCATCGCGCCCTTTGCTTCCGGGTACCCACAGCCGTAACTTGTAACAGGGAACCTTTTGCTTGTACTGCTTCGGTACTAGCCAGCCTGCACTGATAATAGTGAAGGTGAGGTGCCTTCACGTACACGACGTGTAGAGGAATGTTTTAAGTAGCTAAGAAGTCTTAGCTGCTAACGGCTGATACTAAGAAAGCTTAGTATAGGAAAAAGTAAAGCTGTAACTGTATATTTGAATTCCTACGTAACGATCTTCTTGTCTACTTAATTAAATGTAGTAGTAATATCAAGCTATGTATAGCGACTCCTTGTGCACCGCTCATTCATGCGTCTAGCAGCGATTGGCGGGGTTGATTAAACTTAAAACAATCAGCAACAGAGCTGTTGTGTAGGCGAGCACGTCGTAATGCGGCCACGCTCTACTTAGACACACACCCTAGCACGGCGGAGAAGCGGTTTAACCTGCTTCTCTTGGGTGCAGTGAGGTAGTTGTGGTGGGCGCGTTAGCGACCTCACCCAACGCACTAAATACTCTGGTCAAGTGTCGTCACGGGAGCGGTAATCCGGCTCCTCGTGCGCACTTACCAAGTAGGAAGTAGTTTTCAGACTGATTTATGTTTAATCGAACTAAACATAGATACCTATTTTTACCAATCAAAATGTCATCTCTATAGATAACTCTTAATATGTATTGCGAGCGCATCTTTCTAGATACCTCGCGTAACGATGACGCTAGCCGTCATCATGGATGACGCTACGCGTCATCCGTTCTAATGTGAATGCACGATGTGCATCACATACACAAGGGTTGGTCACAAACGTGCACCACACCCGTGTGCTGGGTCTTATTACTATAATTTAGTAATTGACCTAACCAGAAGCACCACTCACATCTGAAGCAGTGTGAAGTGGACTTGTACTGAAACAGTACAAGTCGCAGTGCCCCGTTACAAAAAAGGCCCGTTTCAGCTACCTTAGGCCTGCCTCTGGTTATTAAATCTCATCCTCTGACCTATATATTGTAAGCACTAACATACAAACATTTGAAAGCACAATGTTGAAAATTTAATCTCAAGTCAACTTCATGCCTCATTAAACTATTTCTGTATCCGCACGACAATTGGCTTTCAATTTCAAACTTATGATTATAATTTGACTCGAATCAGGTAATGTTTTGTTGCCGATTGAACAGTCCGCCAGCTCAAGGCCGCGCGATACTGTTGTATTCGTATCCTGATAAAACTCGATATTTATCATCAACCGATGACTGATGTCTTACAAGAAATTTTGCGCCAGTGCAGCTGAAATTGCTTCGCTTACTCATTTCACGCCCCCATATGCTGGCTGTTAATAAGCAAAGTCTTATTCGAGCTCGCTTTTTGTACAACACTCTTTTAATGGCTTCCCTATACTTAGCTACTCATTCAATCACCTCTCCATATCAATCTAATCTTAATGCTAATCTCGAAGCTTATTGCCAACCTGAACAGATAATTGCATTCCGGGTAAACAATCAATTAAGGAAACCTTGACATGAACGTCGGAAATTTTTTTGAACCTGCGGACATAAAAATTGCCAGCACATAAATATTTTCTAATTGGCATATTTCAATGAAAAAAGCCAGAGATTCAATATACCGAATGATGACGTCTGCCGTGGTATGATAGTGGCATTTCTAGTAAATTGCCACTATTTCAAGATTAACTCTTCTTCTATTATTGACGGCCTTAACTTCTACAGCTGGATTACATTCTCGAGCGTTCAATTCAATGACGAATTTAGTGGCGTAGGAACCGGCTCCTTACCTTAGCCGCCTATCTCCCACAAATGCTTCTTGAGCGATCGATCACCCCTAGAAACCGTTTTTACAATATTTCTGGACTAAAAAACAAAATAGAAATAAGATGGTAGGAGCCTTTACGACGCGCACCAATTTTGGCCAGTTGTAAGTTTCAAAATTCAATGCAACAAGCGCGTGATGGTCCCACCTAGAGGTTTGTGTGCCTTCTTCATCTGATTGTGTTGGAGGTCACGTTGCGCGTGAGCCTGTCCAGCATCCTTCTAGTCCAAAGAGAGAGCATGTTTTGGCCAGTTAATTTGGACTCCCGCCTTATTCATGTTCCAACGGTGATTGGATCTTCAGACACTCCGGCTCTCGAGTAATGGTCCCATCCCCATCGCATGATTCGTCATCTATTTGTCAGTGGTATTCTTTGCTCAAGTTTAATTTTGTGTGCCCTACCAGAAATTTTGGACAGTCCACGACTGTTGCGACGGCTCTAAGTTCAGATACTCGTTTATTCTTTCGACAAACCATTACTGCCGCTTCCGGTGATTGTAAACTCTTTAGGAACAATCCCGTCTTTTTTTACAATTGACAGAGCATACAACTCGACTTTACGGCTGTGGTACAACCTATTCCCTACTTACGTTCTTTGCGTCCGTATAGACGACACGCTTTGATAGTTCGTTGCGCACTATCAGGGTCGCTATTACTAGCTTACTCACTGTAAAGATTTCTTATAAAGAAACACTGCAATGAAAGTGCCAACAAGTTTTATCGTAGCTGTTCTCACTACCTTGAGTGTGTGCACAGCGTCTGAATCCTCAGAATTAAGCCCAGAGCAAATGCCACTGGTGCCACCAACTTCGACCGATACGGCCGAGGAAATGCCACTCGTTTCACCAACTTCAGCCGAAACAACCGAGCAGACACCTCTGGAATCGTCTAGTTCGACTGAGGAAATGAGTGATACGGCGCTCACAGATTGGAAGGAAAGTCTGACAACGGACTTGAACAATCCGTCTTCGGATGCAACTCAGCCCTTGGAAGGAACAGAGACCTTGACACCAGTTTCAACTGACGATACAACGTCGTCATTAGTCAGTGATTACACCACACCAATAAGTGAGGCGACAGGAGATACTGCATCAACCGAATTAGACACTGCGAACACTGGCGACTACACGACACCAATAAGTGAGGCGGCAGGAGATACTGCACCGACCGAATCAGACTCTGCGAACACCAATGATTACTCTACGCCATTTAGTGAGACTGTCAAAAATACTACACCAATTGAAGAAACCACTGCGACCGACGAATTTTCGACGGAGCAAACGGACTCGACGGAGCAAACGGACTCGACAGCGACGCTTGAACAGACTACGTCCGATGGAAGCTTTACGGACGAGCAGAAGGCGATTTGGATTGAGCGTCACAACTTTTTTAGGGTGGCAGGCCTGCCGTGGTCGGCAGGAAATATGCAGCGAATGAATTGGGACGACAAACTCGCGCAAGACGCTGCCGCTGCGGCTGCCAGCTGCACGGCGACAACTGCGACAGGTATAAACGTGTACGAGTCAACGACGACGGATGCCTCAGCCCTTTTAGATGAAGCAATTAATGCTTGGGTTGTCGAACCAGCGCTTTCGAACATTGGAACTGTGGTGCCGCCAGCAGAGAAAGGCAGCAATGTGGGTGCAGGTTTATACAACTCGTACACACAAGTCGTGTGGGCGTCGACGACAGCGGTTGGATGCGCCATGGCCACTTGCTCGGATAAATCGATGGTCGCGTGCGAGTACTCTCCTCCTGGAAACGACGGCTCGTCGGCATGGTTTATTCACGACTCCCAAGCAACGCAGTGTCCATCGGAAACCAGTGCCGATCATGGCCTTTGTCTTGTAAAGGATGATCCGAACAACGGTCTGATTGCCCCAATTCCAAAAGGTCAATGGACGCATCAGGTGTACCCGACGTTTATTTCCGACATCATGTCGGCTATTCTAGAGGCAGCGAAGACGAGAGATGCTCCAGGAGCAGCACCCGTGACTACGATCCACCCGGTGGGCTCTGGATCAGACGACTTGCTCGTTTCAGATATCACTGATTCAACAGACACACCTGCTCTCGAGGATGAAGTCTTGCAACTCGAATCATGTGCGGGTTCATCCACTGGAACGGGGACCACAACTTCTACGAATTCATACGATTTAACGGATACTTTAACAGGCACAACAACGGAATCGTTGCCTGGTAGTCCGGAAACGCCGGATCAAGAAATTTTGTATGGAGATGCTTCTACGGCAGCCTCCGGGGTCCTAACAGATCCGGAATCTGGTACTGTAAAGCCTAGCATGGCCACTGGCTCCTATTTTGAGAATCAAGAAATAGAGCCGTTGGCCGACCCGACCTTGACGGAGAATTCGCCGGTCGAGCAGCTTGCTTTGACTACAAACTCTACTCTCACAACATTTCCCGCATCCGACGCCCCGACCGATGCAGTGTTAAGTCCTGCGACTATCGCCGGAATCATTGTGGCTGGAATTGTGGCCGTGGCCGCCGTTGCTGTGTTTGCCAGCTACCGCAAGAACCAGCAAAAGAGAACCAGACGTGACAGTATCGAAATCATTTAAGTCTCTGATCTATTTTTAAAGAGTCGGCTTAATGAGACGAGCCGATGTAGCGAATTGCGAACCCGTTGCTCTTGTTTTTTTTTCGTACTTTAGCGAACCCTTGACCACTCTACCCTTTCGCTGCGTTTATGCACGACTGTTGTACTTGTGGTACAGACGGTAGACCCCCTTCTTACCGACATAATAAACAGAAAACGTCCTTTACTTTAATTTTAACAATGAAAAACCAGTGGCTATGCTTTTTCCTGAAATCGTTTTACTTAGGGTATTTAAAACCGCGAGTGCTCTTAACAGAGTCAGTGCTGTCCAACCTCTGCGTCAGTCGCTGCAATTAAACACTCAACGATTTGAGAACTACCCGTGAGTAGCGTGGCGGAACATGTTGGCAGTTTTAGTGGTCGCACTCTTGACCATGAACGCGCATGTCGAGAGCTTCAGTGCCGAGGACCAGGCCATTTGGATTGATCGCCACAACTTTTTTCGTTCCACAGGTCTACCGTGGGCCGCTGGGAACATGCGTCGCGTTGGGTGGAGTGCAGACCTGGCCTCGTCTGCTGCTTCCACGGCCGCTCAATGCTCGGCATCTACAGTACCGGGTATGAATATGTACCAGTCGACGTCGACCAACTCAGCGTCGCTAATTGACGAGGCCATTCAGCAGTGGGTCGTGAAAAAGTCCCAGACGACTCTGAAGACTATCACGCAACCTGGTGCGACGGGTGTGCCCGTTGGAGCAGGCACTTATGACTCGTATTCGCAGGTTTTGTGGGCTTCGACTACCAGCATTGGATGTGCCAAGGCGGAATGTCCAGGCGGAGACTTGGTGGTTTGCAAGTACGCTCCTGCTGGCAATGATGGATCGTCCCCGTGGTATATTCACGCTGAAATGGCCTCTAAATGTCCATCCGGCACGAAAGGTTTACAAGGCTTGTGTATTGTTGAGGGAGACGCCGCGAATAATCCGATCGCGCCCATCCCAGTGGCGAAGTTAACGTATGAAGTGTACCCATCTTACGCGGCTGATATTCAGACGATATTGGTTGATACTGCGCGTGCTATTGCAAATGGATCGGCTGCAAGCTTTAAGGAAGAAAAACTCACGAGATTGAAGGAACAGACGGCCACGACTGATGGGCCTTCTCCGTTAAGCGAGGACATCACGACGAAGAATCCATCCAAATCTTCCACGCCTTCCTCATCGTCAACATTACCCAGCTCGCCTCCTGATGCTTCAGAAACATCATCTAAGCCGACACCTGGTTCATCCGGTAAGTCAAATTCAGTCTCGATTAGTGCTGGTGAGACAAAGCAAGGTTTGGCCGATTTCTCGCCGAAGCAAATTTCACCGAAAACAGTTTCTGAAATCAATATATCCGAAGATGAAGAAGCTCCATTGCAAAAACCAATAGGCTCTTTCGAGAAGCCTAGTGAAAAGTCTAATTCAGACTCTCCAGCTGCTTTAAAGACCGACAAGAAGATGGATACCGCAGAATTGTCAGATGATGCGTCAAAATTGGACACAGTATCTTCAAATTCGAATGATATGGCGCCTGGAAAAGTGAAGGCAAGCTTGGATACCGGGTCACAATTTTCAAATCAGGCAGCGCCTGAATCATCGACAGATGTGGCACCTGATGACACGCCAACGACTGAAACTCCCAGTGAAGCAAACTCTAAAGATACGCCACCATCGCCTAATGTTTCACAAATTATTAGCAATCAATCAAACACAGCTGATACTTCAGGTGGGATCTCTGCTGCCGGTATGGCTGGTGTGATTGTTTTAGTCGTTGTATTTGTGGCGGCGTTCGGTGTTGTCGTGAGCTATAGGAGAAATCAAAAGCGGCAGCGTGAGATTATGCGTGATGGCGGCATTCGATACTTATAAGCTAGAGCAGCGACCCATATGTCATGAAGTCAAAAAATAATCATTTGATAGCAGTTTTCAGGTACGAGATCAAATACGTTGCTGCTGTGGTGCTGGCTGTCACGTAAGGTTTCTTCGTGTGTGCGTTTTTGATGTTTTTTATTATTTTCTTTAAAGCTTATTGAGTTCAATCAGTATATTTTCACTGTCAGCTTACAAAAAACAAAACCTATTAGCGTAGTATTGACACTACGGACTGAGTAGTAGCTTTCAATCCATGTGTCGAATATATTCGTACACAAGTTGTCTTGTGTCGTGATATTAGCAAAAGTCTTGAGATCTGCAACCATCTTTGCTACTTTCTAATTAGCGACGATCGAGAACATCGAACGACCGCTTAGCAAACAAATGTGGCGACTGGGAGTAACCTTGCAAAGGTTCCGAGTCCAGTAAAAAGGAGAAGGGTGTCCCTAAACATATGACTATCTTCGTGCAGCGACAGGGAAACCTCCGGGAACGAAGCCGACTAAGGAACTTGCGAAGGTACGAAATCCGTAGCAACCATTACGTAAAGAAGAAAACACCTACATACCGGAGCAGTATTTGGGGATGAAGAGGCGCATGGACGAAGAGAGTGACGACTCTGACTCCAACAAAGGCACGGGAGACCGACTGAACGAACACGGGCACTGCAGACGGAAGCGGGGTACCGAACGACGCCGAACAAAAAGCCAAGACGCATACTACTTTGCCGCCACCTGTAGGCGGGCACGTCATAATGCGGCCACGCTCTACTTAGACACACACCATTGCTCAGCGAGGAAGCGGTCTACCTGCTTCTCTTGCGTGCAGTGAGGTAGTTGTGGTGGGCGCGTAAGCGACCTCACCCAAAAAACTAAGTACTCTGGTTAAGTGTCGTCACGGGAGCGGTAATCCGGCTCCTCGTGCGCACTTACCAAGTAGGAAGTAGTTTTCAGACTGATTTATGTTTAATCGAATTAAATATAAATACCTATTTTACCAATCAATATGTCATCTCTATAGATAACTCTTAATATGTATTGCGAGCGCATCTTTCTAGATACCTCGCGTAACGATGACGCTAGCCGTCATCCCTTCTAATGTGAATGCACCCATGTGCATCACATACACAAGGATTGGTCGCATGTGTGAACCACACCCGAGTTCTGGGTCTAATTACTTTAATTTAGTAATTGACCACCCCCTTAAGTACACCAAGTGTACTTAACGGGGACTGTGTAACATAAGGGCAGTTTCAGCTCGGTACACCATCCCCCTTTAAAGAAACAAATTTACATTTTTAAATTCATCAAAAGAGAGCAAGGAACTGCGAGCAGCTTCACGCGCCGCTAGTTCACTCAATCACTCGAGCGACCTACGGCGCCAAAGATGCCATCTAAAAGGGGCCGTGTTGGTGGGTCGTCTGCGAAGACGCCCACTCAACCCGCACTAAGCGCGCGCGCCGCGTTAATTTGCCGGCCGCGTCCAATGTCTTAGTCGAAACGCCGACAGCCACTGCTGCTGTCGTGTTAACGGGGCTAAAGAATCCATCCCATTTTAACAGTGAGGATGCTGATCCATCGCTCATTGTCGACTACAATGAGTCGACACCGTTGCCGTCACCTCATAGAAGTGATGCGGACAACGAGCTCATGAGGAAGGATGATGGCGCATTATTGCCCATCCAAACTTCTCTCGTTGCTCACAACATGGAGACAGCAACATTCCCGAATGCTGTCTCGTCGTCACGCTGGATAGCACAGCGACAGATAATAAGAGCGCTGCCCATAAAGGCGCAGCCGCTTCTTCGTTGGGTATAACCACAACGCCTTATGCTCAGACCATAATCCATAATGGTTCTGACATAGAGGATTCGGAGCCTAAAAAAGCTCCGCCGACGACAGTGAACGTGCTCAGTCGGTGTTACAAGCCAGTCGTTTAAAACGTGGCTATTTGACGGGTGGTATATCATTGATGCCCCCTCCATCTCAATGGCCTCGCTTAAACAGGCCAAGAGCGTCGCTCCTAAGCGCGCTCTTGTAGACGCGCATAATAACTATGGTGGCTTTAAATCATGGAGGGCTCAGGGAAAATCGCCTGGGCGTATTTTCCCGAACCCGGTCGTGCTGCGTTCAAATGAAACGCCCGACTAATACGAGGCGGAATTCCTGCGCCGCATTCATCCGCATTCCGATGTGATGAAACAGCGGTCGCAGCGAATTAATTTCGCCCGCTTGCGTGTGAAAGAAATCATGGGCGGTACTGTACCCCCTGTTTCTTCTCACAACGCTACTTCTGCTAGTCCATTTGAGACTAGCGAAG
>NC_090616.1:413638-426755 GCF_004359215.1 Bremia lactucae | reverse complement strand
CGAAGGCAATGCTTTTGTTGCGGCAATAGTGGGTATATTTTTACGCTCGATGTAACTGTACGGATGTCCAGCTCAAGGGTCCGCGGGGGGGGGGGGCACGTGGCGTTGGAACAAGAAGCGTTCAAATTAGGGATATCGCGAAACCATTTTCTAGCTTGGAGATCTCAAATAATCGCACATCAGCATCTCAAGCTTCAGAGAGAGGCAGAGACGGTGACTGTTCTATTTCTCGAAATAACACGCCCGAGCTTCCAGAGCCGAAGTCACAAAAATACAACCTTGTCTCACGGCGCCCATGCAGTCGGGGAGTAGATTGTGGGCACGTAAAGGAGTGTAGCAGGAGTGTAGCAGGAGACAATGAAACGGACTGAAGGAGCTTCTGGGGTCATACATAGTGAAAAGGATGTTGACGAATCATCCCAGGGTGTCCAGTTACAAAGGGAGGAGGTCAGACAATCGGGTGGCGAGCCTATTGATTTGTCCTAACCTTCTCCGGAGAGCCGTGGTCAACAGGGCAAGAAGATTCACCTCACGGTGGACGAACAAAAGCGTCGGAAGGACGGCTTAGATCGAGGTAAAGTAGAAATGCTTACGAGCCCCGTGCTGATGAAGAAGAGCCGTCAGGAGCGCAGCAAGTTGCTCCAGCTCTGTACGCAGGTACTCCTGTCTGGGCGCTCACCGCTTTAAATTAGATTGTCAGTTCAAGAGCCTCCAATGACTGTGCAGGAAATCATACTCAAATTGGGATGGGCGAAGTAAACACGCCGGCAACAGGTAACTGTATGGCCATGGCATTAGCTCAGGCGCTGGCAAATTCTGCCTTGGACGGTCCAACAGACCCATTGAAGCAGCTCACATCAAGAACAAAGAAGAGTATTAAGTACGCAGGTCTGCATCACCTGGAAGATCAGCTAGCCCATGACCATCGGGTCACAGCGCTGGCCCACGTCAGCCGTGGTTGGCCAACAATGTCACGGGGAGAAACGCTCATGCATTTCCGGTCATTCTTTTAAGATTATGCGGATAGTTCCTCTAGCCGGGAAGTATTCGTCAGTGACGATACATTGGGTGGCAGCGATAAGCTTAGTCTAGCGGCAACTCTTCATAGCGGAGTATATACGTCGTGGAGAAAATGAAAGCGCCAAGGGTGGGTTGGGTATGCAAGAAATTGCGCCAGCTCGTTTTCTCAAGAAAAGGAAATTGATTGAAACATCGACTCAGTACCCAATGCCCATTATAGATTGAGTACACGAGATTTGGGCGCTTGAACTCGAGCGGTCAGACCCCCCCCCCCTCGTGCTACGATTCTGGTGCCGTCATTATTCAGGACTCGTTCATCAGGTCAAGCTGGATATGCTGCTAGATCTATGTGAGGCATTCGAAGTTGGAAATTGTACCGCACCAGTTCTTAACCATTCAGGTGAAGCAGCGTGAGGAAATAGAGTATGCATGTAAGCGTGGTGGTGGTGACAACCTAGGACCAGGAGTGTTAGTACGGCAAGCAGAGGAAGAGAATCACCTACTGCGCTTGTCAGGTGAGACGAAATGTCACACGGCTCTAGTGGAGTGGAAAGCCAAGCCGAGTGAACTAACAAAGACAGCAGGAACGAAAAATCGGGTGCACGCACCGCAGGATGGGTTTGAGGCGGCAGATGGGCACGGCAGCAGCCACCAATCGGCTTTAGTTCCCAAGAAGGGTTAATCGAGAGAGCTCTACAACCATTGTTGGCGACACACCTCGTGTCTTCATCCCGACCCATAATGATTTGCGCTTACACATCGTGTATAAGTATACAAATAAGTGGGCTTGTGAACGTGAGAAGACTTATCTCACGGTAAACCGCGACTTCTGCTGGCCACGCCAGTATGAGTTCGTCCGAAGTATATACGTGAGTTGCGAAGCTTATTAACATTGAAGCCCAGTGCTTTACCCGTGCTTCGTTACATATTCTGCCTGTACCGGAAGAGTGCTGGCAGCCTGTATTTATAGACTTCGTCATCGGATTTTCAGAAGACGATCACAAGAAAAAATATTTTTTTGGTTCTTTTTGAACATTTTAGCAAATTGGTACATCCAGCTGCAATCCTGGAGTCGATCACAGCCTTTGGTTGTGATCGTGTTTTACTTGACACGATATTACGACTCTTTGGGTTACCCCGTGAACTGGTCTTAGATCGAGACCGCAGTTTCACGGCGGGATTTCGGCAATCTAAGTTCGAATTACTTGGAACACAGTTGAAAATGTCAACTTCCAACCATCCTGAAACAGATGGTCAGACAGAACGTGAAAATCGTATCCGTCAAAAAGATACTTCGTGGATACGTCCATGGTAGAATTTGCCATCAACAATTCAGTGCATGCTCCTACAAAGCATACACCGTTTTACTTGAATGGCTTACGCCATCCACGTAAACCCACCTTGTTTCAGACTAACTAATTCAAGGGAGGAGGGACTCGCTCGAGCGAATAGCAATGTAGCTCTTGCTCATCACGCGTAAGGACAATGCGTTCACCCCGGAACGGTCCACGGCGTCAGCCAAAGCCTGATGGTCCCGAGCTAAAGCATGATAGTTTGGGACAGAGTCTAGTTCTCACGAACCAGATGATCCACTAGATCCTTCAAGGATGTGATCATATGACAAGCTATCACCAGCTCGTTTTGAAGGGACTGATGCATTTTTTGTTCGCCAGTTAATCAGTCGCAACTTGCGGACAATTTCTCAACAGGTCATGGGAAACCGTTATCGCCCGTCACCGCTAAATCGTGGCAACGGGATCAACGTCCTCCCTAAAATAAATGAGGGGGGATTCAAATCAAGATATTGATTCGGGTTCGTCGAACGAGGCGAACCCGATTTCCCTCCCCCTTCACAGTTATTGACGGATTCGAGTGGTGAAAAGCGTTTTCTTGTTGAAGCTTCTCGAACCACCGTGAGATGAAAGGGGTTCGAACGAGTCATCACGTTCGATCGCGAATGTATCCACCCTCGCATGATTGTTGGTTGCTTCGTTCCCAAATGATGTTGGATGTTTCGGGTCTCATCTTGCAGCACGACGAGACCCATCCTCCTCGGCAGAAGGTCCATCAAAGAACGAACGCTCCCGCGCTCTTTAAAGGATTGGAGGTTCGCAATCTCTTCGCGCACCTCACACGAGGTGGGCGTCCTCCAATGAGGACCTTTAAGGGAGTATGCCTCCTTAGGGGCATAACCTCCACCCTTGAAGCAACATGGACATGACCCCCCCCCATGAGAGGCAGGGTATCCTTGCCTCTCTAGAGAAACGGTGCAGCTTGTAGCGTGCACCGAACTACGTAAGTCTATTGTAACCGTTCACGAAAAGCATTCAGTTTGTCAAGCCAGACCTCGCGGCATATGCTTTGCACATTCTGTTCAAATGCTTCCCAAGCTTGGAACAAAGGAGTGACATTCTTTGCACGCTTACAATTGTACCGCCGATGTCGGTAAAAGGCATTGATGAAGACTTTTGTTTCGACCTTGCCAGGCTTAGGAAGCCTGGTTAAGGCGAATAACGGAATATGGTAGCGATCGTTGGTCATACCACACAATGAGTTAGATTGCCCTTAAAGTGCAACCAAGGCTTACTTTTGGGAGCAAACCGCAAAGCATTGCGGTCCCTCACCCATTGGCTCATGTTAACGTTAACGCGAACATGCTCTCGGCGCGGTCCTTAGAATCATACTCCGATTCTGGTGATGCATACTAGCACCACAAGTAGCATTCATACCGAATTGACTTTTACGATCACTTCGTTCCTGGAGATGCATGCTGACATCACTTGAGCCGTCATCGTCCATGGAGTCATCACAAAATGAGTCCGCAACAAAAGGATCTGACTAAGCGTAAACAACTCCGTCATCACCTCCTTGGTTGTCACGTCAGAGCGCAACGTTTTCACGGACGTGGCCCCGGTTGATTTGGAGGCTTAACAGTTTTCACCAACTCGAACGAAGACGCCGATTCGACCCAGTCACCTACCACGGGGGTAGCAGGTGACAAGTCACCGCAGCAAACGCATGTGCGTCTACTGAAACATATGCATTACTAACAGCTGCAATAATCCGTGCAGCTACCAGCTTTGCGACCTCACGCGCGACCCGCATAGAATGCGCAAACGAATTGGTTTTGAACAAAATTGAATAATGCAATAAAATTGGAGTTTTAAATATGGAATATATACTGCAAATTTTACAGGAAAATGCATAGTAATTCTCTGTCACTCCACATTAGTCACTATTGTGGCTGTTGGTTAAGGGAGTTGTATGGGGCGTAAAAACATTGAGTTCATCATGTCCCAGGGACCAGAGTTTCTGTATGCAATGCTTGAAGCCTTTATGCAATACGAGTCCTCTCTTATCGGACAGGTTCAGGCCACTTGGCGTCATCAATGCCAACTGGTACATTTCTGTACCTAATTCAGAGCCTTAGGCGCCCTTTTGCTGTCAATTTTAAGACATTTGAGGATTGAGAGAGAGGACTCCCTTTTTGGATCAAGCAGATGCAGATGTCCATTGACTCTGCCAAGTTCTTAACAGAACGGCAAAAGGTGGCCATGGCCATTTCCAATCGGAGGTAGAGCCCTGAAATGGGCACTCTTTTGCAGTACGTCTATAAACGACGCTTTTCCCTCATGAGATTCGCTGAAACAGAATGACCAGCATATTTGCACTGCTGATCAGGCTTTTCGCATGCAATCAAGGCTCATAGCAACTCGCCAGGGTGAACGAACCGTAGGAGACTATGTCCAGGAGTCGAGAACTCTAATTGCACCTATGCATCAAGACCCGGTGCAAGTAGCAATTAACGTAACAGTATTTATGGGTGGTCCCAAGGAGGGTGCTGCCCGGACGGAATTTTTCGATCCCATCCTGCTACTTTAAAGAGGCAGTTGTCCATAGGGCTACACGCTGAGGTTGACTTCAAGTCTGCTCGTGTTAGCATGCCTGTCTACTGAACAAGCTCTTCGAGCAGATGGGTACCGTCTAATAGACCGGAACCATAGATCTAAGCCTCGTTGAGAAAGGAAAAGAGTTTTTTCAAGCTGTAAAACAGGACAAGTACATCCGTAGATGTTATATGTGCGGAAGCACGAAACATTTACGTCCGGCCTGTCCCCTACGCACTACGCGTAAAGCTCGAAAGCGCACCAATCCCGACCTATACTAGAAATCTGGTACGGTGCAGGAAAACGGCGATACCCAGTAGGTGCGGGGTGCCCTACTGGGGAAGACCTAGACTCTGTGGAACCTCTATAAGGTGGGATTAAACAGGGCCTTGTCCCAATTAGCTCGGTACGTAATTGCACGGGGCGTGAGTACAAGCCTGGCTTGGTAGTCGCTTAGGCGACAGTGCAGGGCTCTGATAAGCCATGGTGAATTTAGATTGACTCAGGGGCGTCTTGCAATTATTATGCTCGACGTCTTTCCCCTTAATGAATCAACAATATGTTAAGAGGGTGGAACGGCACGTACTCGAATGAGTGGCACTCGTATAAATAACAATTTACTGCATGCTGAAAGCAATGTAGGCGTAAGGCCGAATCGTCAAGGATGTAATATTTCTGAGACACGTGGAGTGCACGTCAAAGTTGACCGAGTGTGGTCGGACGTGGTGGCACCATATTTAGTGTCAATAGTGACACTATTGTCGGTTCGCCAGGGCATTTCGGGTCAAATCCCTCTAATGCACGTGAAGTGACACGTAAACGGTCACTGGACAGGGAAGTTGAGTTACATAACTCCTCGTCGGATGTCGGATTACACACCAGCTCTAGCATAGAACCCATGCAGGCTGAAAAATTTGAGAACGGGAATGTTCCGGCCTCAAGGAGGTATTGTTTCTACTCTGATGCAGCAGAGACGCGAAGCGTCTATTCCTTAACAAAGTGATACGAGCGAGTAATTGCATACGCTTGTAAATGGTGTAATCGGTAACATCGAGGGAGAAGTAAGGCTTGTGGCGATCCCTTCATTACATGCTCTTTTAGAGTTAGACGAAATGTCTATTGATAAGGGCGGTCGAGCCTTAAAGGCTGGCGGCTTATCTGAGATGGTGGCCATTCGATCGACGATTGAGTCAAACTCATTGTAGCTTCGAAGCTGTCGTGGAGTAAACAAAAGCCTGCGCTTATGCGCGGATTGGATCATCGATCCTTAAAGATCCTAAGACTCATTCTATTTTACAATTAAAGACTTCCAAGATGTAATATATACCAATCCACCATCCGTTTTACACCCGGATAGAGGTGTCCGTCATGAAATTGACTTGGTTCCTGAACCCAAAACCGGTGTCAATCGACAGGGGTCTTTACCAAAGGAACCATTATGACGTCATTGACGATTTCTTCCTTGCTAAGCACGACATGGTAAAAATGGTACGAGAGAGCAAATCTCCCCACATAACACCGGCATTTCGTGTCAAAAAGCTAAATGGTAAATAGCGCATTGTACATGCTTATAATAAGCCACTATACCAGCACAAAACCCATTACTAGAGAGGATGTTCTCCATGTACGATGTACAGTGCACTTGACTTAGTCGATATTTACCAACTGCTGATGCGAGCGAGCGATATCCCACTTACAGCGGGCCGCACTCAAGCGGTATGCTATGGGAGTAGTTGGTTACGCCACAAGGGCTTTCCAACGCCCCAGCAACATTTAATCGTCTAGTGACGCAACTGTTCCGCCCTCATCGAGGTTATGCACTGACTTATTTTTATGACATTTTTGTGTCAGATGGATGTGGAAAACCACATAAACCATTTGCGAGCAGTGCTCGAGTATATGAAAACAAATCATTATATGCCAGTGCAGCCAAATGCATATTATGCGCAGAAGAATTCCCTTCTCAGGGTGTTTCATTGGGAAGCGAGGCCCTAAAGCGGATCCCGCTTAGGTAAAATCCATAGTTGTTTGGCCGGTTTCTAACAACCAAAAGGATTTGCGTAAGTGGTTGGGTCTCGCCAACTATTTACTCAAAATAGCGAATATTACGCCGATTTGGCAAGGCCATTATCGAATCTACTCCAAAAAATACGGATTGGTGCTGGGCTAGCACCGAGCATAATGCATTTTAAGCAGTTAAGGATAGTCTTTTCCATGCCCCGATTCTGGCACTGCCAAATCCAAATTGGCGTTTCAGTGTCGTCTGTGACACGTCGGATTTTGCCATTGACAGTGCTCTGTTCCAAACATATGAATGAATGACGCGAGTGTCTAATTGCGTTCGAGTCTAGACAGCTTAGAGCTGCAAAAAATTACCCAGTTCATGACAAAGGGTTACTTGCATAAAGTATGCTCTTGTCGAATTCAGAGTTCATCTGCTAGGCTCTAAGCCGTTTGTGATATATACAGATCACGCGTCTGTTCGCACTGCGACTAAGTCGCCCCATCTCTCACGGAGAATGGCTCGATGGCTTTTATTTTTCGCCAAATATAAATTCAAGGTGAAGTGAAGTATAAGCCTGACAAGCAGGATGCTTAGGCTGACGCGTTATCACGCAGACCGGATTTCGATCTCTCTCATTTAACGACTATAATATCGCATATCACTGAATTAATCCGTTCGGCTTACGCCCAGGATGAAAAGTATGTAGCATTCTCGTTTTGTGGCATAAACGCTGAACGTAATTGCCTTTGGCCTTAAGCTTGGCCGAAATCGAACCGAAGCTTCCATTCCAAACGAGCATCAGCCACATCCACAGACTCTCGTATACACCAGATGTTGCGGAGGCGGCACCCAGCTCTCCAACAAAGTGTCGTTTTCGCTTTTGATTTATCTAGAAACAGAACGATCGGAATTTCCCTCATTGAGGTTACCAAAGCCCCACGCACCTGATCACGTAAACGCGTCAGGTGCTTACCTCGTGTCATTGCCTTCGGCGTAAGGTATCGCTAATGAAGAGCGTCGCGAGCAGCGATTTTCTCCGGCGTTTTCGCCTTTCGTCCGGAGGTCCAGATGGTCAAGCTCCGACTAGTGATATCCTTGGAACGCTCTTCCAAACTAAGTGGAGTGAAATCGGTATTCACTGTGAGCTTTTGCTTTGCTTTCGCTAGCTCTGTTCTTCGACGACGAGCTCGTTCTTTAACGAGGATTGCCTGCTTATTGCGAGGGGATTCGTGATAACATTGGACTCAGCATCCGGCATCTGGTGCAAAATAGCTAAACGTCTGCGGCATTAAAATTCTGGGAACGGAGTTGGAGCCCGCCGAGACTCGTCTACCTGCCGAGGCGTATATGAGCGAGGCTCTTATGCCTCTTCCTCCGATGGAATGTGACTCATTCAGTAAGCCTAGCCAGTATTTAAGTGCTTCGGTTGCCCGTTCAACTATAGATCAAAGCCGCACTGGTGCTATAGATCCACATATTCTCTCTTCTAGTGGTGAGAAGCGTTTATGACGCAAGTTGACCCTGAGCTTGGCGCTCAAAAATGTCAATGGCGTACGGGCAATCTTGCCGAAGAGGTACCCCAAACTCCCAAGAGTTTTCAGATGAGGGGTACTCAAGCCACTTCATTAGATACTTATATTGGCCCTTACAACGACGTCGCTTTAAAAGTTTGTCCACTTGAAATTAAAGGTTCCCTTGCGCATCAAGCAGCGCGGGAGGGGGCCTAAATTTCGAAGGAATCATTTCAGGCTCTAAAGCACGAGGTTCAACTTCTTTGCGAGGGCCTTGCTCGGGCTAAGAGCTCTTTTGAGGCGGTCCAAAACCGCCTTTTAATGCTGGAACGTCAGCAATCTCGTTTGAAAGGTCAGCTGGACATTCTGGTGAGGTTGCAGCAATTTTCGGCGTCTTTATTTTGTTAATCTGCTTCAAGACCTACAGCTTGCGGTCGTCACATCCTTACCATCCCCCCGTCCACGCGTAATTGGATACGAAAGCCCAACGTCGTTTTTATAAGTCATTCACAATCCTATCAATATTATCTGTGGCGAAACGCTCATTAAACGATGCATGGACGACTTGTAGTAAACGTTCGGTCTAAAAGTTCGTGTAGGTTCTCAAGTTTGATGCCACATGCGCAGTGCGCCACTGCCAATACTTACCCGTCGAGGTGTACGCTGCGTAAGCCAAAATACGCATTAACTTATAGGCGTTTATGCAAGGAGTTTAGCAGTCCCTTTTACTTCTCCTCGGCTGTTATAAATTATTTATTTTTGAAAATGTGTTAATAATATTGAAGGAACGTTCCACTTGCGCCGCCGCTGTACAGACCACTCTTGTTTGAGTCTTTTGTAAATTGCGACGAGAATTTTCGATTTGCACAATACCAGTGACATCCAGAAAGATAGAAATAGTAAATTTAATCTAGTTCGGCAACTACTCAAAAGCACCACGAGCTGTCTTGCTTTATTAAATTGACTCTTACAGACTTTCAATACCAACCAGGAACTCGTACAATCGTCTAGAAGCTTCGTCAAGCTGTATAATGATAAGCGTCGTATGGCTGCTCAGTGCCCGAAGTGTTTCCACTCTTGCAGAGCGCGCGTTCATCCGAATCTTAATTTATTCCTGAGCTTCAGTGCATTGTCCTTAGCTGCTTCCTCGCCACTTCATGAGTGGAACAAAACGAAATGATCGAAGCAAAGCAAAGCGGAGGAAAAATTCTGTGCGATGGACGACACGGAGCAAAGCCAATTTGTCTTGGCGAATGAATATTGGGTGTAAATATACTTATGTTTTTAGTTCACCTGTGCTACCTCGAAGCCTATTCTTCTCGATTTTTCTAGTAGGGCGAATAAATATTGGGAGTGAATAATCTTATGTTCTTAGTTCACCTGTGCTACCTCGAAGCCTATTCTTCTCGATTTTTCTAGCATAAGTACCGTCCTCGAAGCGAACGCGCTTGAATACTGAATGCCGCTGTCATGTCCTTGTGGCGCGTCCAGACAGTCCCTTGTGTCTGCCAACATGTTCGCCACTTCTCAGAACTCAAGGTGCACTTCGCCACGCTTGACTTTGTCACGAATGTGATAATACTTGAAGTCAATGTGTTTGGCGCGTGCGGGGGTGATTGGGTAATTGGTTGTCATCAAATGTCTCCAATGTAGGTTCTTGTTGACAAGCTGCCTCCAAAAGCTTGCAACGAAGATGATGCACTCACTTGCCATCTTGAATAGCCAGGCTTAGTGCAATGGAATCTGCTATACCGGTCGAAAGCAAAGCGCAGGACTACATCTTGCTGCACAAGCCTGCAGGAGCACCCATTAGACGAAGAGCGTAGCTTAAAACTAACTTGCGGTCGGCGTGATCACCAGCCCAATGAGCATCTGAATACCCTCGAAAGTTCCTTCATTGCCGATCTTGAAGCGAATACCAAGCAACTTGATGCCCTAGAGATAACGCAAGATTAGCTTAACGTGGACTTGTGGATTCTTCATGGATGGACACATTCCCAGACAAATTCTCGCGTTGCTGTCGTCAAGTGCATTGAAGCTCACACAGCTTCACAAAACGGAGCGTTTACTTTTTTGGCGCTATGCTTGGAATATGTCGCGTTTTTATGACTGATTGCAGCGTTGCAGTCGTTCATACCAAAGCTTTTTGTCATGTCATTGCTATTAAAACGTTGACGCAAAGTAACACTGCCATTCACGCTGTCAACCAAAGAAATACCTAAGACAAACGCACACTAGCCGCTGTCAGTCCTCTCAAAGCGCATTTTCATATCCAATATGACTCGCGCGATAAGCTCGATGGAGCTTCCAATGACCAAAACATCGTCAACGTGCATGAGCAAAACACACAATGCACTTCAGAAATCCTGGTGTACGAGCAAATACTAAAGTCGGATCCTTGAAACCCGATGGAGCAAGCAAAGTTGTTAAAAGTCTCATTTCACACGCGCGAGGCTTTCTTGAGACCATAAATTGCCTTTACGAACTTGAAACAGACAAAGCCATCTCCAACTCTAACGCCTTCTCGAACGACGCAATATACGACTTCTTTTATGACACCGTAGATAATTGCCGAAACTATTCATGTTGATTTAACAGACAGTAAAAATGTTTTGTCAATGCGATCACCATCGAAAGCGTGACGTACTTGATGACGGGTGAGAATGTCTTCATGTAGTCGATGCGGCACTTCTGCTAGAAATATTCGCTCGTCTTATCGGTACATCGCCCGGCGTTCGTCAACATTTTTGGAAGCCCTTGCTTCTTTCAGTTCATCTCCAGGAAGCTCTCAGAACTAGTTTTGACTCGCTATCATTGAGCTTCTGCGGATCAATCGTTTGCCTGTTTGTTTGGAATACGTCGTACCCGCTCACTCAGTGTTGCCTATGTTGAGAGAGGCGAAATGAAGATCATCATCATCGTCAAGGAATGTTGAGAGGATTGCCAAACTAAGATTCGCGAACTTGACATCACGACTGATCATTACTTGCCCAACGTCGATGTCATAAACTCGATATGCTTTAGCTCTTATGTATAACCCACATTATATTTGCCCGGAACTCGGCATCCCACTTGAGACGCATCTCCTTAGGAGTTAAAGCGTACGTTCGACAGCCAAATACGCGCATGTGCTTGATTTTTGGCTTTAACTTTTAGTCGAACTCAAAGGAAGTTTTTCTCTCAACCTTGTTATCAGAAGGCGATTTCTGATATTAATTGATGTCATAGCAACTTCACCTAGACCATTTGTCCAGTCAAGTATTTAAAACTTGCCACTCTTGTCAATTTATAACACTGAAATCAATTTCTTATTCATCTTTGCTTCAAAAAGCGTATCGCGCTATTGACCATCGTGCAGAATCGCAGTCTTAATGATGGCTTCTACACTTTAACCACTGCTTTATTTTCGTTGGCCACCAAAAGTTCGCCTTAATCGCGCACATTCAGCACCGGAAGCTTGGTGTCGTTATTGCGTATGTGATGCTTCGCAACACTGTCGATCGCCCACATTCCGGCATTTTTTGCCTATGATCCAGTGTAACCGGAAACGCGACGCGGGCGTGTTCAAATTCGTCATTATCGTGGTAGTAGGCCATATATGTTCCTCGCCTAAGAGCTTGGCCGCCGCGTCGAGCACTTCGATTCCACTTTGTGCTTGGTCCAGCGAGTGCACCAAATTTTAGCCGTACGAATATTGGCGATTCTCACATGCAGCAGTAAATGCTTTGGCATTGTCTCTAATCTTGATCACCGGAGTCTTCTCACTCTGCCGCATAATATTCTCAAGCACCTTTGCCACGTCCTGCTTCCGTAGCTACGCATTGCTGATCTCTAAGTTAGGCACAATATTATAGTAATATTTTGGGAGACCGCGCAGTAGGCAGATCGCAACGTCTTCATCCTCTATTTTCGCACCGATGCTGCTAAGCTTGGCGCTGACGTCGAGGACCTCATTGCAGTAGTGCAACACGGTTGCCGCCTTCCGCCACTTCATGCTGAATAGCTACCACTCCAAGAAAATATATCTAGCTTTCTGCGATCCACCATATATAGACTAAATGCGCGTTAATGCAACCCAAGCCTCTTCGCAATCGTCGACCTCGTGATAATAATCCTCCAGCATAGATAAAGAGCATCAGCGCAAACGCTTAATCGTCCATGAATATTCATCGGAGCCACGCGCAAACGTCGAAGTTATTTCACGGTTGATGATGTGCCACACTGACTCAATTAGAGAAACGTCTCCTATGTAGCGGCTCCACGTCGCGAAGTTGCTTCCATCGAATTTTTGACGAGGACCTTGGCCGTAACATCATCCCAAAAAATTGTTGGGCTCATAACCTGTGGAATGAGTGGACAGAAGCAAAAGAGTCGGCGCGAAGGCCGAAACGGAGAAGACACTTGTGTTGGAGAAGAAATATTCGGAGGTGTTTACTTCACCGAATCCGAAATTGTTTTATTAAAAATATAAAACAAAATACATTTATTGAAATACAATATAAAATGATAGACAAATAAATAGATTCAATAACACCATCACAAAGCCCATTTCTTATTTTATTTATTTAAGAAAAAAACCAATATAAATGAAATTGTTTTTGTGAAAAAACTGATTAAATATTAATGAATAAAAATAATGAGCATATTACTCGAATTTTTGACGAGGACCTTGGCCGTAACATCATCCCAATAAA
>NC_090616.1:395807-412891 GCF_004359215.1 Bremia lactucae | reverse complement strand
TCGGCGCGAAGGCCGAAACGGAGAAGACACTTGTGTTGGAGAAGAAATATTCGGAAGTGAATATATTTAGGTGTTTACTTCACCGAATCCGAAATTGTTTTATTAAAAATATAATGGTTTTCCGCGAAATCTATTGAAGTAGAGCAATACGTAACCCATAAATGCCGTAGCCACAAAATACATTTATTGAAATACAATATAAAATGATAGACAAATAAATAGATTCAATAACACCGTCACAAAGCCCATTATTTTATTTTTTTTATTTAAGAAACAAAACAATATAAATAAAATTGTTTTTGTGAAAAAACTGATTAAATATTAATGAATAAAAATAATGAGCATATTACTCGAATTTTTGACGAGGACCTTGGCCGTAACATCATCCCAATAAAAAAAAATTGTTGGGCTCATAACCTGTGGAATGAGTGGACAGAAGCAAAAGATTCGGCGCGAAGGCCGAAACGGAGAAGACACTTGTGTTGGAGAAGAAATATTCGGAAGTGAATATATTTAGGTGTTTACTTCACCGAATCCGAAATTGTTTTATTAAAAATATAATGGTTTTCCGCGAAATCTATTGAAGTAGAGCAATACGTAACCCATAAATGCCGTAGCCACAAAATACATTTATTGAAATACAATATAAAATGATAGACAAATAAATAGATTCAATAACACCGTCACAAAGCCCATTTTTTATTTTATTTATTTAAGAAACAAAACAATATAAATGAAATTGTTTTTGTGAAAAAACTGATTAAATATTAATGAATAAAAATAATGAGCATATTAAAATATGCTACCTTTAAGGTTTTTTCTAAATACTTCTAGAATGACCGCCGTCGGAAATTTGTTGTCGATAATAGCAAAAGGCAGTTTGGATTGAACTAATTTGCGATGTGTACATTACCTGAACCCAAAACCCTAAACAAGGTTTTTAAAAGATTGATCGTCATTGAGAGAAGAGAGCTGGTGAGTCAAGGAGCGTGTGGCTTACGACCTGTATGTGCAATCTGTAGTAGTAGAAGGCTAATGCCTGATGAGAAGAGCATAATTGCCGTATGTGCCTTTAGTAGGCTTTTAACTCTCACTGATTACAGCGCAAGCCTTATGAACGATCTGTTTTAGAAGAAGAACTGATTTTGTCTTTCCTTTTGTTTAACATGAATATTTTCTCTTCTATATATACGCGTACTTTAGCCTGCTACATTCGCACTATCAGAAGATTCTATCTGGGTGTCGGTTCTCTTAACTGAAAAAGTATTATCGGTCGATGTTGAGGATATACCCATAGTGTGTTCTACACAACACTCACCGTTTAACAACCAACAAGCAACGTTCCAAATTCATTGTTGGTGGTGAAAAAGATTTTCTCATTGCATCTAACTTATGCGCAAGATATCTGAAATTTTCTTTGCCACTGCAAAGAGCGCCTGTGGCTTTCCGGTTGCTCTTGGTGACTATCGCCTGGACGCGGTGAGATCGCTCTAGGCTGCTGTTGGAGAAGGTCCAGGCACGCATGCAGCCGTGCCCCTTTTAATTTCATGTCCGGCCGCCTGTGCTCCTTTTTCGCGATCACTCTGATATGCCGGAGTGTCGATTCCCAGAAGGCACTCACATTCTTTTGATCTGTCAAACTGCTCCTCGGTACAAAACTTCGTTCCGTGTCAACCAGATATATGTGAGACAGGCTGTGCACCATATACCCTGCTCCAAGTATCAGTAAATCGTCCTCGTCGTCCAAGTTTTTGCGCATTCGATTGAGCCCTGCGGTACGTGAGACACCTGGCCGAGTGTTCTTTCATTTCGAAAAGCCTCTCTTGTGGGCACTTTTCTCACGTCCAGTGCGCTATAAACGTGTGCGGCCGGCTGCCGCACACGGACACATCCATAGCAGATGAGAAAACGTTTCCACTTGACCAACGCACTCGCTAAGTTTTGGGCAGCGTCTGTCTAGCGGTCAGCTGTTGTAATAAAAATTGGGCTGATGTGTTGCCACTCTATATTTTGTCCACACTTGGAACTCGGACAGGCTGTTGTCGTGACTCCAGACTTGCTTGGGTGTTTGGTCCAATGCTGCTCGTTGCCACTCGTCAAGCTCCACCCAATGTTCCATCTTCCGAAGCTGTTCATCGAGCTCCTTAGCCAAATCTCTTCTGTATCTCCTGAACGGCTGCCAACGAGGTTCTTTGAAGAGATTAGTATATGGCACTCGTTCCTCATAGCTTCATGGAAAGCGACGAAGTAGTGGATATACTTCAAAGACCACAACGACTGGGTGTTGACGAAGCCAATAAAAGAACTATTGCCCATTGCGCAGCTATTTATCGGTTTGAAGGGTATTCTGGTTTCTTTGACTTGCAAAGAGCAACACATATTCCAATAGTCCGGACCGCTGAATGCAGAAGTGCCAAATCGGAGCATCCGGAATCCAGTTGTACTTCTTAACGTCGAGCATGCACCCACTGGAACCACGTATCCACGGATTCCTCCTCCAGTTAGAAATCGTCCAGCACGTATTGATTCCCATGTAGCCCCACACACCCAGCATTCTTTGGGGTGACCAATAACGCCGGATTGGTCTTGTGTCTGCACTTATCAGAATCTGTGGCTCGGGGCCACAAGCAGCGTTTGTACAAATGATCAATTTCTTGTGCTGCCCACTGGGGCACCACGGATACGGCTGCCGTGAACAAGATCGACGGGAGGACGAAAGTGTTCAATATCTCCACACGATGGCTCACACTTGTGGCGACTTCGTTACTGTGAGCAGCCGTCGCCTAGTTTCTTGGATCCGAGTAGCCCAATTGCAATTTTTCATTGTTGTTATACCTACCTCAAGTTTCAAATACCTGACCGTGCCGGAATCTTGTAGCACCGGAATTCCTTCGTAATACGGCACCGAGACCGATCTGTTTTGAAAAAAAGGTTGCTTTGGTAGTTGTACGTGTACGCCCGGAGTTTACCAAATTGCTCCACGATTGCCATTGCCCGAGGCACCTGCTGTGCCTGAGAAAAATTATGGCAGAGACATCAACAAAGGCCGAAAATGCGTGCATTTGATGCTCGAACCGAGGAGTGTGAGGCTTTGCAGATCTTTTGCTTGGTAGCTTACCAGATTGAGAATTTTGGCTGCTAGAAGGAAAGTAGGGGCGCCAGTGAGCATCCCTGACGTATCTCGGACTCCACCATGATAGCTGCCGAGATCTCTCCATTCACGCGAAATGCCCGCTTGTGCCCGTATGCATTCGTTTAATTATCTCAACGTACTGTTGCCCGGAACCGAACACCGGTGAAGCGTTCATAAGTGAATTCCCGCGCGTATTGCCTAAAGTCACTGGGAGCACTTATTACGTAATCGCCTACACCTGCTGTAGGCGTCGGATGTCTGTTGTACCCCCGTGCCATGACGTGAACCTTGGAACCTGTGGGCTACCCTTAATAATCGCTCGGGCTCATCGTCTCAAAATGTTCAAAAGTGGCGATGAAGAATTGCTCGACAGCGTCCCAGTCAACAGACCTACCAGCTCAATAATACGATATTTGAAAGTTCGTGTCGGTATGGAGCAGCTGTAAGTGAGCACACAATCGCGTGTGCGTCCTGTCGCCCCCCTATAGCGCACTAATTTCGCGATCGAATGTGACTGCGCACATAATTTGTTGGTTGAGCAGTATCCGTCGCTTGAGATCGCAAAACCTGAGCTATACATCATTCGCATCGAAATATTATTTACCAGTATTAAAAGAAAAACCTTCTGAAGCACAAGTAATATCGCATATGTATCATGCTTATGTATTTCATTTATAATACCAATGTCTCTATTTAATATCCCATACTAAAAGCATTACGTGGCTCCTTAGTTTGTGCCAATCATCTGAGTTGTCAATGAGCGGTGCCAGCCGAATTCCAGCGCTTGTATGCTGGCCAGGGTGAATTACCCATCAATCCTGGTTCGGATCTCGTTGTTCGTAACTTTCTATCGATACTCATGTAGCGCCCTTAAGAGGCTGGCTGTTCTCCACTCTGCCATCCGCTGGACCAGCACCCCCGGATCGAGTAGCTTGAGAATTTCGCTTGAAGAAGCAAACTTACTGAGAAACATCAAACGTTTCCTTGGTTCTTGCGTAGCTACTGCACTTCACGTTGTCGTAGGGCTGGTCGAGCTTAAGTAGAGCGTGGCCGCATCACGACGTGCCCGCCTACATTCCACGCGTCTGCCCGATCCTCTCGATCAATCCGTACATAAGTCAGCGTCACCACCGCTGGCCTAAAAGATAACTATTGCGTGTTGTGTATAGATCCGTTGAAGATTGATACAATTTCGACATTTCTTTCAAGGATTGTTGCAATGTTTTTTTTAGGAATTCATCAACCCTTTTTAAGAGCCTTAGGACTTGTACTGAAGCAGAAGTCGTAATGCCCCGTTACACTTTTCTATTAAAAAGGACCAAGTCATCAACTCATAAGAATCAGTACAACTTCTGCTTTTTGAGATTCCTTGTTCTTTTAATTGTCTTCGGGACTAGACATTTATCAATCCGTAGAATAATTTTAGCCAATCGTACACGCTCGCGTGAGATTGTAAATGAGCGACGTAGCGCATATCCTAGGGCTCGCTGGGCCCAAGCCTAACGTCAATGGGACCGCCGTGAACGACCTGGACCAGCTCAAACCATCCGGCTCATCTCCGTCAATCCGTGGAAAGCTTACCGGTGCCAATAGCAAGCAGAAGAAGCTGACAGGCATGCAGCGAGAGGTGCTTGAACTACTTGAGAGCAGTCACCGCGCCAGCCACGCGCTGTACCAGGGATTTGGCAAGAAAAACCTAAAACAGCAGTGGCAAGGGCGAAAGAACAAGCCAGCGGTCAAGTGGATTCGTAAGACCTTTCGAAATCCAGCTCGCGCGTCTCTACCCGGCGAGAGCGTAGACGAAGGCTTAACCCTCTCTCATTGGGGAAAAGCCCACTTGGAACAACCCGACTACATATTCTCCCGATTTAACGTTAAGTGTGAGACAACTAGCTTCACTGAGAAAGAGTATGAGGCAGCACTAGCGCCGCATCAAGACCTTATGATGATGTGGAACAAGGATGAGATGACTCTGTTGCTAAAGCTTTGCCAACGCTTTGATTTGCGGTGCGCTATTCCACTTGTGAAATGTGACAATAGTCTGACGTAAGTTGTCGGTGCTATTGCGTACAGATGGATTGTCATTGTGGATAAATACAATTGCCATCCAACTGCTAAGCATACGCCGAGATCTGTTGAGGATATAAAGTACTGTTACTACGAAGCGACACGATTACTCGCAGAGTATCGAGATAAGGCTGAAAACAAGAAGAACTTCGCGTCAGCATCCGTCGATACTACAGCAATTGGAGCATCCAACACCCAGACAGTTTCCGAGAAAGATAATACTCTGAATGCCTTATCAACACCAGTGGAATCCGGATCTGCAACGGGGCATTACAAATTTAACATCGTCTATGAAACGCAACGCAAGAAGCAGCTAGACCTGCTCTTCTCTCGTACTTGCGAAGAGGAGAACGAACTTCGTCGTCTTACTGACGAGCTTCGAAGTGTGGAACAACAACTCAAGAAGGTGGCGGTCCGAGCGGATTTGAAAACAAAAAAAGAACTTGCAAATGTGCCATACGAGATCAAACGCTCACTGCCAACTGGTGTTATTTTAAGAAGTTCGTTGCTGGCCCTACCACAGCAAAAACATGCATTGAGTGCAAAACTTTTGAAAAAACTTCAGCTACTTTTAGATGAAATGGGAGTGCCAGCACGTCCCATGCCGACAAAGCCCGTGTGCGAAACATTCGACAAGCTCCGTCAAGATGCCGTGGGGTTACTGTCATTGCGAAAGCATCTCAAGAGTAAGCAGAATGAAGTCCAGGCACTGTGCGATCGGTATCACGCGCTCACAGGCAACGAGTACAAGCCAATCACGACCCCTGTCTTAATCTCTGGTACGACTTTTCACCCTAAGCAATCACCTTGTCGTCGCTTATATTTCATGTTTCTTGCAAGCAGAACGACCGGGGGATGCAGCGATCAATGATAGCGGCTCCGCTGCTACTGTAGCAAATTACCTTCAATCAGGTGAGTCTGTGCATGCACTTTATTCGTTGTTGTTGCTTTGGCTCAATAGTCTTAAATTTCCAGGAAAATCGTCAAAACAATCGGAAAAGTCAATTCGTGTCACGAAACGGCGCAGCTCGAGTGGCCCTCCTGGCTTGCCCGCGAAACGCAATAAGAAAATTCCACATTGATTCGTTAATGTCATTTTTTAGCAACCCTGACGATAAACCAACCCTCTTGTCTCCAACACTTAGTAATCTACTTTACTGGGGTCATTTTACATTTTTTTTTGTGGCAGAAGACCTCTTTTTTTTTTTCGTTTTTCTTTTTTCCTATTTTCTTTTCTTTTTTTCTGCCATTTTCATACTTTTTTCAGTGTCCACTACGTACCGCTATGAAGCAACTTCACCCTTAATCAAGTAGAAAAAAGTCGTGTGATAATCGCGAGACCAATCTAGAAGTAGGGATGAAAGCCGCGACCTCGGCCACCACGAAATCCTCCTCGGGGAGGTCCACGTCCTCGGCCACGACCACGTCCTCGACCGCGACCTCCTCGTCCACCTCGTGACATATTAAATCCGCGCACGTTTAATCGCTTCGGAGTCACCTTAAGCTGCCGACCTCGGAACATCGTGTCATTTAGCAACAGCGCACTCTCCACGGCGTCATGCGAAGCAAATTCGATATAGGCGTAGCCTTTCGGCTGGCCCGTAAACTTGTCACATAGAATCGTTACGCGATTAATCGTTCCGCAAGACTGAAAGAGCGCCTGAAGCTCCTCGGGAGTGCTGCCGTAGTCCACTTGGCCAATGTACACAGACGTGTCGTCCAGTTGGGCAGGCTGAGAGTTGGATGCTCCACCATTACCATTCATTTCGTTTAGACTCGAGGCGGTGTTCTTGCCCATTTGAGATTCTACCTCCGACTGCATCTCGCTGAGTTTCGCTGCCTCCTCCTCCATCTCCTTCACGCGGCGCTTCATGTCCTCAATCTCTGCATCCACGTTCTCAGCAGACTCCTCGGGGGCAGACAACATCTCTCCATCGAAGTTTGATGGATTCGTCCCATCCGTTAGACTCGCGGCCTCTGCTTCTAGCTTACTCATGTCCACCGCTTCGTCCGACATGGTCGATTGTCTTGCAGTTTGTATGTGCCTTTGGAGGTAACAGCTCATGAAGAACCTCTCGAATCGAATAGCATTTTGAGAATAGTTACGTAAAATTAATGTAATCGGAGACTTGAAATGGATGCCCTGCTTTCTTCCTGGTACGACGCCACGGCACCGATAGACGCGCGTGTGAGAGAGAATCCGTTAGTGTTCGCGTTCACAGGGGATATATCGGGGTTATCAGATTTCAAGCGGTTTAAAAATTCTGAGTCCAAGTCCTTTAAATCCGTTAGCCGCCCCTGGGACCACGCAGACTTTATGGCGCGAGTCAGTAGCTTCTCCATCGCCTCGTGGTTTGCCAAGCCGGACTTGATTAACCCGCTCGAATGTGCTCGTTATGGATTTAGCAATGTGGGACTTGACAAGCTACAATGCAATTGGTGAGAGGGAAGAATAATTATGCCGAGTGGAGACTATTGTGCCTGACTCTGCTATTTGCAGCTGCAAACGATTTTTGTGCTTTAAGATTGACAACAAGCTTAGCGAAGAAGGCGTAATGAACGTGTCAAGAATATTCGCTAAGCAACTAACTACCGGCCACACGCAACTTTGTCCGTGGCGAGAGAACCCGTCGCCGGAAGCTTTTGCGATGGTGAGGACAATAAGCTCTCACTTCAGATTCATTTAAGACTCATATTTTCAGTAGCTGCCTATTGCGTCCAAGTTCCAAGTGTACGAGTTATTTATATGCCAATTAAAAGATGTAGTGGCGCAGATGCACAAGAATGCTAAGCTGTTAAAGGGAATGGAAGATTTAAAAGTTGCAGAGGCAGTAGCGACGAAGATTTTATGGGAAGCGTCTAAAAGTGACGACACTATGAGTGCTATGGATACTAAGACATTCGCAGTGAGGTTATCGGCAAGTGTTTTAAGTCCAGACGATACTTGTGTAAGCCCTGATGTGCTCGTGACTGCCGCATTTTTATTTGGAAGTGGGTGGCAGTTTCACGGTAAAGATGAGAAAGACGTTGGCATTTTATCATGTGGCTCCTGTAATCGGCAGTGGCAAGCATTTCGGGTACCTGGAAGCAATGAGGTTGACGCAGAAACGAATGAGTATAAGGCAAAGCGCTTTAAGACTGAGATAGCGCCGGCTGTCGACCTGCTTTCGCAGCATCGATACTTTTGTCCCTGGATCACCGAACGAAAATCAACAATTGGTGATGTTAATGCTGGTTCCAAGCTAAATATGTTTGTCAAATTGCCGGGCTGGAAGCAATATGCTCAGGTAAGATTTCTTGCTGACCATGAAAGAAGGCGAACGCCCAAGTGACTGTTACTTTTTGAAGAGCCTTGTGTTCTTAGGTCAGTTAGAAGGTTGCGCCTTAGCAGCTGCTCCCGAAAAAGTGAAGGCGTCCGATCCAGTTGTTTCGCTTGAAACTGTGCGGGCTGTACTGAGCCTTTGAAGCTTGATGAATGCAAAAGTCGGAAGCAATTTACTGCTCCGCATACATTTTAGACAATCCGATACTTTATCGAAAAAGGTCGTCTTTCGGTTGACGCGAAATGTCAATAATCTAAATTTGAGATAATCCACACGACAACAATAGTGTCTATAGAAATTTTTAGATTTGAATTTGAAGCCATTGTATCTTCTTTCTGATGACATTTTAAAGCGACTCGCTCGTCTCAACTTTAAGGTGCCGCAGGCAAGGCCAATTGAATTCGATAACATGGCTGGCCATCTAATTCGAAATCTGGCCGCCGTCGACGATTCGAAGCAGCCGTCCTCCATGCAGATGCTCATTGTTGGCATGACCAGATATTTGGCATTTGCCTCTTGCTCTTTTTTTTTAATTTTTAAAACGTGCACAGCTGTACCAAATGAAGTAGCGGTAGGCCATTGTCGAATCAGATATGAAAAAACATGATCGTCGATTTCATAGAAAAACTATTGTGTCTCATATTATCACACTCCTTGTTCAAACCGATATTTTTTTTGTCTAACAGGAAGAGAATCAGCTTCGTATATGCTCATTTCTTATTCGCTTGACGCGCGTCCGGAGACAAATTATTCACCAAACAACATCGCCATGTCGAAGGAGCTACAATTTCCAGAAAATTTCATGTGGGGAACAGCAACGGCCTCATACCAAGTGGAAGGTGCTGTAAATGAAGGTGGTCGAGGTGACTGCATTTGGGACGCCTTCTCGCGTACCCCTGGTAAGATCGTGAACGGAGACACGGGTGAGAAAGCAATCGACCACTACCATCGCTACAAGGAAGATATTCAGCTCATGAAGAAGATGGGTTTGAAAGCATACCGTCTTTCAATTGCGTGGCCGCGCATTATTCCTGCTGGGATTGGCAAGGTTAACGAAGAGGGCGTCGACTTTTACAACAAGCTGATTGACGAGCTCCTGGCTAACGACATTACACCTCTCGTGACGCTGTACCACTGGGATTTGCCCTTGGCTCTCCAAATCGAGTATGACGGCTGGCTTGGTGGCAAATTCATTCAGGACGCGTTTGCGCAGTACGCACGCGTTTGCTTTGGGCGATTTGGCGACCGTGTTAAAGATTGGCTGACCTTAAATGAGCCGTGGTGCGCCGCTTTTCTTGGCTACGGCAATGGTATTCACGCACCCGGACGCAAGTGCAAGCCGCAGACCGAAGCATATGTATCTGGTCACAATTTGCTACTGGCTCATGCGCGCGCTGTCGAAGTGTACCGGAATGAGTTTAAAGCAGTGCAAAAGGGTCGAATTGGCATCACTTTAAACTGTGACTGGCGCGAACCGGCACCGACGGATGATCCGGTACAGAAAGTTAAGAACGAAGACGCGGCAGAGCGATCGCTGCTCTTTTGCCTCGGCTGGTTTGCTGATCCAGTCTACAAGGGCGACTACCCTCAGGTCATGAAAGACCGTTGTGGACTGCGTTTGCCCAAATTTACGGAAGATGAAACGAAGTTGTTGAAAGGCAGCTCGGATTTCTTTGGTCTTAATCACTACGGAACGAACTATGCCGAACCATCGCCAGAGTATGAAGCCAAGATCCCGCCACCGAACGATGCGTCAGGTGGTTTTGGACTTGATGAAGGTACGAAGCTAACGTCGGACGATTCGTGGAAGCGCACAGACATGGGTTGGAACGTAGCCGGCTGGGGTTTCCAGAAACTGCTGGTCTGGATTCAGAATCGCTATGCGGTGCCCAACGGCATCTTGGTGACGGAAAATGGCTGCGCGTGGCCTGATCGTACGAAAGAGGAAGCTCAAAACGACGACTTTCGTGTGGAATTTTACAAGGAATACTTGACTGGTCTGCACAATGCGATAGCAGAAGGAGCTGATGTTCGTGGATACTTTGCTTGGTCGTTTCTTGACAATTACGAGTGGGCCGAGGGTTACGCCAAACGGTTCGGGTTACATTGGGTTGATTATCAAACCATGGAGCGTACGCCTAAAAAGTCGGCGATCTGGTTCGGCGAAGTCATCCGCCAAAACGGATTTGCGGTTTGATTTATAAAGTTTAAAAGTATTCAGACCAGAAAGGTTCAATTTACCACTTTGCTGATCCTGAAAGCAATTAAACGGGATTAATTAGCTTTTCGTGCTAGATTAAATTTCAAGGCATTTTACTAGTCTAAGTACCTCAAACTAATGGCATATGTAATTCTTTCTGCACCTTGTTTTCTCTGCGAAAGATTACTTCAGCTTTAGTCTTCGTGACGCTGTGCCTTGAGCAGCTTCTTCTTCATAGCGTGAAATCGAAGCAGCATCCTACATTATTATCATTTTTATCGGCATTATTCAAATTGGCATACCGCACTTCTCTATTAAAGAAACTCACCAGTAGATAGTAAAGGTTAGCGCGCTGATCCACCAATTACGCTCACACCGCCAGCGCGACGCCTTCTTTTGTAGATCCGCTGAATAGTGCAGATCGATGTGTGGGTCAGATGACGCCGAATAGCGCTTTTGCAAGTCATAAGTCTGCGCAAGGAGCACAACAAAGGACACGAATGTGATGACGGAAAAAATACTGAGCGTTCCGATGCGGATGTTGAAGACTAAGTCGCCAAGCTGAACAATGCCACGATTGAGCATGCGCCCCGGAAAAGGAATGGTCATCAGAAGCAGGCTGTCATTAACCCATATGTTTGTATCTTAGCGTCAATGTGTGGAGTTGAAGAGCGAGTAGTACTTACAGGACCACCGCAGGCGGCAACAGAACATAAGTGAAAGACGACCACATGGACGCCATGACCAAAGCTAGCACTCCTGGGTAGAAAGATTTTCTGAAAGTGAGTTCATGAAAAAATAATGCAAAAGCACAAAAAATCATGTGCCAAAAATGGCAACGAAATTTTGACGGTTGGTATAAATAAGTATGGGACAAGACTGTCGGCGAGCTCTTCACCCGTAATGCACTTTCGCTGTAGCCAAGAGGCGCACAAAACGAATTCGCTATGGATTTTAGTGGTGCGGACACTGCACGAGAACTTCTGCGCGTTGAGCGGCTATCGTACGTAAATATTTCATTCTCGAGCCATGAGGGCGAGGACAAAGATGTTGGTGGGCATCACATGCAAAAAATGGACAACGATGGTGAAGGACAACCACTCCGGCTGGGGGATGTTCCGAACTTATACCATTGGCGCCACATTGGGCTGCTTGTGCAGTATGCAGCTGTTGGATTATTATACGGCGGGCTGCCGCGCACAGTGTATCCATTTTTGAATAACTACTTGCACTTAAACGGCTATCAGACGCTCTCGGCGCGTGTACTACTCTCAATGCCGTGGTCATTCAAAGTTATTATTGGCATCGTGACCGACTGTTTCCCCATATTTCGCTCTCGACGTCGAGCATACATGATCCTTGGATGGCTATTCTGCTCGAGTATGCTGCTAGTTCTTATCGTTGTAGAGCAAGAGCCTCCTTATTACACCGACTCGTCTCTACGAGGCAAAGATCTTTCAAAACTATCTGCAGCAGAGCTGCAAGGTCGAGTCAACTTCGACGCACCTAACTCGGGTTCCCTGTATATAGTTTTAATGATGCTAGCAACTTTGGGATATATGATCGCCGACGTGGCATCCGACGGACTAGTCGTGGAATTTGCGCAGCGTGAGCCTGAAAACATACGCGGTAATATCCAATCTACTGTCTACCTTGTGCGCAGCATTTTCATGATCGTAGCAGCCTTGGTCGTTGGTTTTGGTTTAAATAGCGATGACTATGGAGGCTCGTTCACGTGGTCACTTTCAATGAGCCAATTAATGCTAATATTTTCACTTCTTAGTCTGTTAGCCATTCCTGCAGCATATTGGCTAATTCAAGAACCGGCTTTAGGTGATTATTCACCGCGATTTAGTGAGTACATGAAAAAGTTATGGATTTTGGTGCAAAATTCGGCCATGGTTCAAATTTTAGCCTATCGGTTCTTTAGCGGCATCTTTGATGGGTTCACTGTCACGGCAGGCGATCCCATTCAGCGGTACTGGGCTGGTGTCCAACCGCTAAATGAAAGCTTGTTCTCGGTACTTGGCCTTGCTGTTTTCAGTGCGGCGCTGTATGTGACCAAGTGCATTGGCTTAAGCTGGGATTGGCGTCGCGTCATTTCCTCGACAACGGTGTCGGTGATTGTCCTTGACGCGATTGTAGGAATGCTGACAATCTGGGGTGTCGTACGGAGCCAGTGGTTTTGGTTAGGCACGCCAATTCTCGAGGAGCTACCTCAAGCCATAAATTTTCTTGTATCGACATTTGTTGTGGTTGAGCTAGCCGAACCCGGGAACGAAGCTGCTGTCTACGGTCTTATGACGACAGTGAGCAACTTATCGAGTCCTTTCGCTTCGTGTATTTCGAAGAATGTAAATGCGTACTTTGACGTAGGCGTGGCCGACATCATTCGAGACTCCAAGCACGTGCGCTGGCATGTTACATGGACGTATTTGATTGCATATACAATGAAATTACTTTCGCTGGCGTGGCTGCCATTGCTTCCACGTCAAAAGCGCGAGACTCAAGCACTAAAGCGCCATTCGCGACCGTGGTTCTGGGGTGGAGTTGCCACGATTCTTATTTTCAGTTTTGCTCTCATTTGGTCCGTCACGACGAATCTTCTGGCGATCTTCCCCAAAACTGCCTGCCTTGTTCTTGCTGGCGGCACCGGCTGCAAGTAGCGTAGCTTTTTCACATGTTTTTTAGCTGTAATATATTCAAATAATATATTTAATTTCGGCTATTTATTTTAATCAAAAGTTGCGTCGATCAGAAACCATAGAAACGATCCTCAATCAGTATGTTGCGTAAATTGACTGTCACCGCTTTCGCACACAAATGCGCGCAACAGCAGCGTGTGCGTGCAGTTCAGATGCTACATACTCGCCAAGCTTTTAGCACGCGAAGCTTCACATCCACGCGCTTTCGTCTAAATCCCGAGAAGGTGAATTAAACATTATTTGGATATTTATTAGCACCTATTGACATTTTGCTGTGGCTCCAGATTACAAAGGAGGGCGAGAAAGCTGCAGATGCACTTGTGCTTACGCCTTATGAAAAAGTTACAGCTACGGCCACTGGGGGCTTTTGGCTTGGTCTCATCGGCTTGGGCGCTGTAGGAGTCTATTTTGTTGCTCGTGAGCTCCTGCCCAAGTACGTGGGTGTTGAATTATTGGCAATATCTATTTCGTTATTAATTCTGAGATTCGTTGCAGCCGTATGAGCCCAAATGGTCTTTTTAGCGAGTCGTTGGACTTTCTCTCATCAAATACGGACGTACGTAGTGCAGTGGTCGAAATGACGTTCTGCGAGCTGTCGACCAACTTTACTATTGTAATAATTACAGGTCACGTCGCGTCTTGGTCTTCCAATTCATGGATATGGCCACGATCACGGTGGCCATCGTGAAGGTCGTCGTAATCGCATTGAGCACGTGAATCTCACAGCAAAAGATGGCACTCCGCGTCTTCGCGTGAAGTATAACATTAAAGGTCCCTCGGGCCACGGCTATGTATTTGCAGAGGTGAATAAGAACATGAAAAAGAACGAGTATGTGTACTTGATCGTACAGCTGACCAAGACGGGCGAGCTACTTAAGATTGTCGACAACCGACAAATTCTTGCTGCCGAGACCAAAGAAGAACAGGACGCTTTGCGCCAGCTACTCGGTAACTAGGCATTCAAATTAAGAAGATCGTTTTTTGTTAAAAATCGCTATTTTTGCAATTTGAGAAAATGTTATTTCCACCTCACCATTTGCTTATTTCCACCCCGCTTACTTACAATTCAAAAGGTAGGATATAGGAGCACAATGATATTTTTCCGCTCATGTGAAAAATATGCGAAGCGCGCAAGACATAATGCTTCTGATTGGTTCATAAAAAATAAGTTGGCAGCGACGGTAATTTATTTTTGCATGCTACCACTCAATATCATTCACAATAATCAAGATTTTCACACGGTGCTCTGTATTATTCAAAAAGCGAATCATATGCGTGTAAAAATTGTCCTAGAGTAAAAGTCCAAGCTTAAAAACACACGAGTTTGGCTTTGAAGCGAAAACCGCAACGGTGCCACAAAAGGATGATGCACGCAAAATCCACATTTTAGTCTTCGTGCGCAGCTTTTCGTAATTCGACATTGACCTTTTCTCCAATATTTTCGCGGCCAAAATTTCACCCGTCGTTTTGCGCTCAGCCAAAACCACTGTACCAAATGTAACCTTTTCAAGAACCCGATTTTCGTTGAAATGCTGGTTCGAAAAAGAAAGCACACGCTTCGAAGTCGAGGCATGGAACGCCCTTTCCATCTTTGCTGCCTTCCGTTCGGCGTCTGACATTTGGAATGCAGAAATGTCAACTTCATTTGCATTTGGATGCCATGTACGCGACCTCGTGGGCTCAGCCGAATCTCGTGGCGCGTCGTAAACGTTAATTTGCGTTTCAGAGACTTGTTCCAAATGATGCCAGCTGTAACGGGGTGTATCGTTACATGAAATTAACACTTAAAGGCTGTTAAATAATATAACATGATATTTGGAGAGTATTACTTTACATGGTAATATTCTAAAGGCTTATCTTATCCATTAGTAGATATAGACCATTATATCTACTTTCTCTGCGGTCCAGTCAGCGCTGGACGCGCGCAAAGAGAAAGACAGATAAGACTTTTAGTACATATTTTGTATTAGTTTATAATTTAATTAGTATAAGGTATAAGTAGATAGACTAGAAGAACTTAATTATATTAATTAATGTTTTTAATTAACCCTCTTTAAAGCAAGTGTTAATAAGAAAGAACTTTCTCTGCACGTACTAGTGTACGTGACGTGACGTGAGGCACCACTCGCACTGAGGCAGTGCGAAGTGGACTTGTACTGAAGCAGTACAAGTCGGCAGTACCCCGTTAAACCTGGTAGCACTTTGTAGTCCGTCCAAGGACCACAGTTCCATCATCTAACAGGGACATGTTAGATGATAATGGAAACACGCATCACGTTTCGCGTGAAAGCTACTCCTTTCTAAGTGGCATAGAAAGGAGTGCGGTCGAACGAATGAGTTCGACCGTAGGGAACGATGCCATATTGGCCATGCTGTCCAGGACAGAGATCCCCTCCATTCAGCCATCGCTAAAATCATACAACAAGAACTTGACGAGGTGAAGGATAAGGTAGCCTTGCTTAATTAGCAAGGCTCTCAACAGGTAGAACTGTTGAGGTTACAACAGTACAGACTCCTGTACCTGGGATGACGCACATGCGTCGTCCGGAAACCTTAAAGATTGGCATCTCTAAGTATAGGGAGTTTGAAGAAGACTCCCTCTTAAGATGGTTTGTCAAGTTGAACGATGCCATAAGGGCCCGACACATCGCCGACGAGGAAATGCAAATCGCATTTGCTCAGTCAAATTTGGCAGGTCGTGCCAAAACTTGGGCATTGGGCCTAATTTGCGCGACCCATATGTCTTTGGGTCGCTAGAGGCTTTTAAAGCCCGGCTCAAACAGACGCTTGAACCACTTAGGGCTGAGTTTAGAGTTAGATCATAGCTTCTGAAACTCAAGCAAGGCAAGCGTGATGTTCACGCTTATGCCCAGCACATACGACTCTTAGCGAGTTGTATCACGAACAACCCAGTTCATGAACACACGTTGATTACGGTGATCATATAGAGTCTTACGGATGGTCCCGTAAAAACCCACCTGTTCCGCTTGGAACTGGAGGACTTCAGCTTGAGGCAGGCTCAAGCTAGTTCGTCATCATATCGTCCACCAAGACGACACGAACTGGGAGGTCCAGAACCTATGGACCTCTCTTATGTCTAAAGCGAGAAACCTCGCTTTTCGGCCAACAAGCGATTGCAGAAACGCAATCGCTGTCAAAAGTTAGGACACTACGCTGATGAGTGTAGTGCCCCACGCCCAGTACCGAGAGGTACTGAACGTAAATATTGACTGAATGCCAAAAAGGGCAACGGTCGCGGGCTCGACGTTGTTGAGAAATCGCAAAAGCGAGGCGGACCTCGAAAAAACGGTCGGGGTCAGTAGGGGGTGCAACGCCCAACTGATCCAGCAACTTCAAGAGAATTTGCAAATCTCTTGACTAAAGTTGCTCCAGACACACAAATCATATGTGTCTCTGCATCTGGTGATGAGGTATTCCTCATCACCTTGAAGTTGAAAGTGACAAATGATTTGTCACTTAAAGCCCTAGTGGACTGCGGAGCGTCGAATAACTTTATTCGTCGCCAGTCACTAGAGGGTAGTAGGCTCAAATATATTGAGCGCGACATCCCTCCAACGAGGATGACGGTGCGTCTAGCGACAGGCGCATCGATAACAGTGATGAAACGCGTAGTGAAATTTCACTACACGTTAAGA
>NC_090616.1:378292-394899 GCF_004359215.1 Bremia lactucae | reverse complement strand
TTGAAAGTGACAAATGATTTGTCACTTAAAGCCCTAGTGGACTGCGGAGCGTCGAATAACTTTATTCGTCGCCAGTCACTAGAGGGTAGTAGGCTCAAATATATTGAGCGCGACATCCCTCCAACGAGGATGACGGTGCGTCTAGCAGTGGACCCGACTGTGATAGCGCAATCACACTCGTAAGATGTTGAGGGAAAAGGTCCCCACGTACTTGAGGATAAATCTCCTCAAATAGTTGAAGTTACTAGACTTCAAGATCCCGAAGGATTAATTTCTCGGCAGCCTGTGAATAATCACAGGAAGAAACCGAGACACTAAATGTCTTCGTTAATAACGGTTTAAGAGTAGGCGCTTATACTCTTGATCTGTATGCGCCTCCGAAGTTAACTTCGGAGATAACTCAATTACCAACCCTAGAATCTTAGCAGTTCTTGAGAGATCTGCATAGTGGTAGAATCAAGCTGACCTGCGTACTCGTCACAGAGGACAAATACGTAACCGATATTCGGTCAGCGGTATCTTTTACAGAGAATGAACGTGTTCTCAGCAGCTCATCGATTGACGAAAGTGTCCTCGATGTGAAGATTTGGACTGAGAGATTTGCTTCTCAATTCTGGGAGAAACTTAAGGCAAATTACTTATACAAGCATTTTATTGAATTCAGGGATGTATTTACTGAAGCGGTTCCATGCTAGTTGCCTAACGATAAAGGCACTCGACGTGAGATCGAGATCAAACTGGGCTCGAAGTACTGTGTCATTAAGCAGTGGCCACTGCCTCGTGAACAAGTACTTGCGATCGATAAATTTTTTATCGATCGATCAAAAGCGGGTCATATGAGGGAGTCAGCCTCCCCACATAGCTCTCCGACCTTCAATTAGCGAAAGGCCACAGGAGGGTGGCGGACAGTGCACGCATTCAACAAATTCAATGCTGCAACGGTACCGACTCAAACGCCGATACCTAGAGAAGACGTAATCATAGACGGTATGTCTAAGAGCACCATATTTTCGACTATGGATCTGATGGATGCATTTCATAAGATTTTTATGCGTGAACTGGACATTTCATACACAGCAGTGAGCACTCGCAGTGGGATGCTCTGGGATTGGCTACTAATGCCACAGGGGCTTAGTGAAGCCCCTGCAACATTCAACAGATGCGTAGCGCATCTGTTGAGACCGGTGCGAGAATTTGCACCGATTTTTTGACGATGTATTCGCCCATAGCCGGGCAATGGATGGAAAGACGGACGTGGAAGTTCATAAAACTCGCGTTCGTCAGGTTCTTACACTTCTGCAAAAGCATAAGTTGTACGCAAATCTCAAGAGGTGTGTATTCGCAGCAAGCGAAATACCACTTCTTGGGTGCATCGTCGGTAATCACGACGTGCGCCCTGATCCCGAAAATAACAAGCCAATTACCGACTGGCCAGTTCCAGTCGATGTCAAGGGACTTAGAAAGTTCCTTGGTTTAGCAGCGCACATGCACAAGTACTCCCGCAATCATGCCGAGATGACAGTTCATCTCTCTCGTTTCTTGAAAAAAAGACGAGAATGGCTATATAATGCTGTTTGTCAGAGTTTCTTTGAAGGTATCAAGCGAAGCTTGATGCAATCGCCCGTCTTGGCGATTGCAGATCGAGACAGACCATTCCATGTGGTCTATGACGCCAACGACGTCGCAATCGGCTGTGCGTTTATGCATTACAATACAGACGGCGCGGAGTGCGTCGTCTGTAATCATTGCGTCAGCTGCAACCAGCTAAACGCAATATCCCAGTGGATGACAAGGAACTCCATGCCATGAAATACGCACTGGCTAAATTTAGGGTCTACCTCCTCGGAGATAGACCGTTCATCGTATGTACGGACCATGCGTCATTACGCACGGCCGTAAACAGCCTACACCTCTCGCAAAGAATGGCGAGGTTGCTATCCTTCTTCGCGGAGTATAATTTCTCCGTGGACTATAAACCAGGACGACTTAATGTCGTCGCTGATGCATTATCACGCCGACCCGAATTCGAGTCAGCAGTGCACTCCAACAGTGAAATTATTCCCGCTGTTGCAACACTCATTTCAAGTGTTCCGTCATCAACCTTGTTTGATGACATAAAGAAAGCCTACACAGAAGATAAGGACCTTCTATGTTTGATGGATTATTTAATGAATCCATCCGATAAATCTCTTAAAGATTTACCGGCTTTACATAGATCGCCATCCGATCGATACACAACACACAACGGCTTATTGTATTACATAGGCGATGCCGGCGACACTCCACGTGCCGTCGTCCCAACTTACAATGATTTGCGCTTGCGCATCATGTATGAGTGTCACGATGCACCAACAGGTGGGCATCGTGGACGTGAGAAAACCTATCTCACGAATACTACTTGGAGAATATTATTTACATAGTAATATTCTAAAAGCTTATTCATTAGTAGATACAGGCCATTATATCTACTTGCTCCGCGGTCCAGTCAGCACTGGATGTGCGCAAAGAGAGAGACATATAAGACTTTATTACATGTTTTGTATTAGTATATAATAAATTTTAGAATTAAATAGATAAAAACAGAAATACTTAATTATATGAATAACAGCTTACTTTTAACCCCCTTTAAAACAAGTGTTTTAAAGAGAGTCTTCCTCTGCACGTTCTAGTGTACGTGAAGTGACGTGTGGCACCACTTGCAATAAAGCAGTGCTAAGTGGAATTGTACAAAGCAGTACAAGTCGACAGTACCCCGTTACACGTTGTAGCAGTTTGTAGTCCATCCAATTACCACAGTTCTATCATCTAACATGGACATGTCATGTGATAATGAAAATATGTATCACGTTTCGCGTGATAGCTGCTCCTTTCTAAATGACATAGAAAATATTACGGTCGAACGAATGAGTTCGACCGTAGGGAATAATGCCATCCTGGCCATGCTGTTGATTTGGACACAGATGCCCTGCATTCAGCCATCGCCAAGTTCATACAACAAGAACTTGACGAGGCGAAGGAGAAGGTAGCCTTGCTTAATCTGCAAGGCTCTCAACAGGCAGAACTGTTGAGGTTACAACATGTACAGACACCCCTGTACCTGGGATGACGCACACACGTCGTCCCGCAACTTAAAAGATCGACATCTCTAAGTATAGGGAGTATGAAGAAGACTCCCTCTTAAGATGGTTTGTCAAGTTGAACGATGCCATAAGGGCCCGACACATCGCCGACGAGCAAATGCAAGTCGCATTTGCTCAGTCAAATTTGGCAGGTCGTGCCAAAACTTGGGCATTGGGCCTTAATTTGCGCGACCCATATGTCTTTGGGTCGCTAGAGGCTTTTAAAGCCCGGCTCAAACAGACGTTTGAACCACTTAGGGCTGAGTTTAGAGTTAGATCATAGCTTCTGAAACTCAAGCAAGGCAAGCGTGATGCTCACGCTTATGCCCAGTACATACGACTCTTAGCGAGTTGTATCACGAACAACCCAGTTCCTGAACACACATTGATTACGGTGTTCATGCAAGGTCTTACGGATGGTCCCGTAAAGACCCACCTATTTCGCTTGGAACTGGATACGCTTGAAGAAACAATATCCGTTGCGGAACAGGAGGACTTTAGCTTGAGACAGGCTCAAGCTTGTTCGTCATCGTATTGTCCTCCAAGACGACACGAGCTTGGAGGTTTAGAACTTATGGACCTTTCTTATGTCGAAAGCGAGAGATCTCACTTTTTGAGCAATAAGCGATTGCATTTCTGCAATCGCTGTCAAAAGTTAGGACACTACGCTGATGAGTGTAGGCCCCCACTCCCAGTACCAAGAGGCTGCAGAAGTTGCAAAGGTCTTTCGCTGCCGGGCAAAGATATTTTGCTGATGTGCCACTTCTAGCCATGGCCACGCAACAAACATTTCTTTCGCCTTCTGTTGCATGGCTGTAGAACATGCAGAAGATTACTTTTGAGTGTTACGTCATATACAACAGGTGTTTGCTGCCTTTTTGTTGTGACCAAATATATATTTGTCACTGATCGTGATTTGGTCATGATGAATGACCTGTCTACTATATTTCTTACGACGGCTACGTCAAATCCTTTTTTGTGTCTTGTACGTTAAGTCGATCAATCAAACCTTCTCGGCACTAAATCGGCAGCAAATTTCTTTTGCGGAAGGGAAATTATCAGTAGATTCGTCAATTCTTGTTGAGCATAAAATTTAGCAAGATAAGGTGCATCAGGGTGATCATAAAGGCTATCAAGTTGAGCAACAAGCGGGGAACGACCAGCTAAGATACGTAGACGCTCTACTTGCTTGACATTAAACAAATCTTGGGGGTTATTGTAACCCCACGACGGCGGATTGCGACCACTATTCGGACAGATTTCTGTCGATCAACTGCAACTCGGATCACTTCATTGCGTTGCTCTACTGTCAGCACGCATCCTTGCGGATGAACGGCTGGGTCGGTAAAGGGTTCGCGATTGCGATCGTAGATACCAACTTTAACTGCTCCGTGAGCTTCTTGTTCAGCACGTCAAATTGCAAATTTAATCAGATAGCCTGTCCCACGTCGGGCTGAACACGCTTGCGTTGATTTAATGCTGAGCTTTCTGCCGCTTTTGATGGGCACAATCTTGCAAGGCAACAGCTTCGATGGCACCCACTTTCTTGTTCTTAACTCGCCTAGGGTGCAGAACAGTCACATCAGCAAAAAGTAAAACTTATAGCTGCAGGCGCAATTTTAGATTAGCATAGGTAGTGTTAGTAAGTTCTTGGTAACAATCCATGCTGCTCTAAGTTGTATTCTAAATGTTGTAAGTCTGTGTATTAATAAAGAGCATTCTTTGGAACGCGAGCGAAAGTATGTAGCGGAGCTACCTCGCTCCTAAAGTTAGAGGAAGACTTTCAGACTCAGAGAGTCACTTGGCTCTATTGGACTAATGGTTCAACAACTCAGGGAGTCCTACAAGCTATTAAAGCTTAATGAATCCTAATTCAAGGGTTTCAGGGGTTCGTAGAACCAAGTGGCAACTAGGCTTCTATCTCTTACAGATCAATGCGCAAGCCTTAGGAAGGACACAGGACCCTGAGTCCAACATCATTACGAATCCGCTCGATGAAGAGCAAAAGCGGATAATCCTCATAGAGGAAAGAGCTCGTCGTCGGGCTGCCGAGATAGCGAAAGCTAAAGCTCGTAGTGAATATAGATTTACTCCGCTTAGTGCGGACGAGCGTTTCAAGAGATAGCGGGTCACAGCTCGGGCACCTGGATCTCTGGTGACCCGGCGAGGACGCCGGAGGAGATAGCTGCCCGCGACGCTCTTCATGAGCAATACCTTACGCCAAAGGTAATGACGCGAAGCCAGTATCTGACACGCTTACGTGATCAAGCCCGTAGGGCTTCGGTGACCTCCAGGAAGGAGAATTCCGATCGTTTTGTTTACAAACGAAACAAGGAGTGAAAGCGAAGTCTGGTTTAAGAACTGGGTCCACCGGGCCCGCCGACTTCGTAATATATGGAATATCAGAGAGTCTGCGGATAGAGGTGATTTTCGTTTATAACGGAAGTTTCGCTTCGATTTCGCTAAGCTTAAGGCTAAAGGCCTGTTACGTTCGGCATTTATGCCACAAAACGAAGAAAGGCCTAGCCGATATTTCAGTGTTTCGGTTGACCGTACAACCATGGATCGAAGCCGCACTGATGCTATAGATCCACTTAATCCCACGTTTAGTGGTGGGAAGCGTTGTTTGACGCGAGTTGACCCTAAGATTGGCACTAAAAAACGTCAACGGCGTACGGGCAATCTTGCCGAAGAAGTACCTCGAAGTCCCAAGAGTTTTCAGAAGAGGGGTACCCTAGCCACTTCACCAGATACTGGTATGGACCGACCAAATGAGAATTAATACAGCTTCTTCCTTTGGCATCTGCTTGTTCTTTTTGTTTGTCTTGGCTATCAGCCATCGTATCCCTTACATATTATAAGACACTAAATCGCGTCGCGAGAAACTCGCTTACTTGTTTCCGAACGGTAGCAGGGCTGATATCAGCAAGCCTATCAGCTAAATTCCCTACCAAGCCCTAAACCACGCAGTGGTATTGTATATGGAACGCGTGGGTAGGTAAGACCGTTGACATAGACCGGATTATAGCCTGAAGAAGCATGTACAGCGTTATTTTACGCAAACTCTAGGCATTGAGCTCCAGCGCTTTGGTCTGAGCACACACACTGCGTAAAACGTCTTCAATGACGCGATTGACACGTTCAGTTTTCCCATCGGTTTGCGGATGGTCCGCAGTGGACAAATCCAATCTGGTGCCAAGCACTCGGGAATCCCGATCAGAGACAATTGCCACTGGCAAACCATGTTGTCGAAACACACGATCGATATACAGCTTAGCTGTACCCTCACCATCAATGAAATCCGGCACGGCCGCTAAGTGAGCCATTTTGCTCAATCGGTCAACAAAGACCACTATACCGGAGTTACCGGCTGAATCTTTCGGTAAACCGAAAACAACATCCATACTAATCGAATCTTAACACCTTATAGGTACGGGCAGCCTTGCCAGTGGCGCAGCAGCATGCGCTGAGGATTTTACCCGTTGGCAAGTTTCGCATGTGCGAACATATGTGCTGACCCATTTATAAAGTTTGGGCCACCACTAACTCTGGCTTATAGAGCCGAAGGCCTTTTCTCTACTGAGATGACCACCAAGGACAGTATCGTGTGCCTCATAGAGAATTCGGTACTTCAAAACCTCATCATGAGGAACGACACGCGGGGGTCCGCGGTGTCTGTGCAATAAAGCAAAGGTCGTTTTCGATAGAAATCGATGTAATAATGCACGCAAACGTGTCGGCAATTCAATACCTTAATCACAGTTCTCTAAAGCTCGTAACAGAGCTACACACTGTTCATCGTTGGCGTAAGCCGAACGAATTAATACAGGAATAGGCGACATGATAGTCGTTAAATGAGAGAGCTCATAATCCGGCCTACGTGATAACGCATCGGCCAAAGCATTCTGCTTGCCGGGCTTCTACTTCACATCGAAGTTGTATTCCGCGAAAAAGGATAGGCATCGGATCATTCTCTGTGAGAGATGGGGCGACTTAGTCGCCGTGCGTAACGACGCGTGATCTGTAAATATCACAAACGGCTTAGAGCCGAGCAGATGAACTCTGAATTTGACGAGAGCATACCTCATAGCAAGTAACTCTTTGTCATGAGCTGGGTAATTTTTTTCTGCAGCGTTAAGCTGTCTAGACTCGAACGAATTCATGCCCATCACTATCTCTTTGTAATAGAGCACTGCCAATGGCAAAATCCGTTCGACACAGACGCCACGAAAGGCCAATTTGAGTTTGGCAGTGCCTGAATTGGGGCATGGATAAGACTATCCTTAACTGCTCGAAAAGCATTATATTCGGTGCTAGTCTAGCACCATTCCGTATCCTTTTCAAGATGATTAGATAATGGTGTAGCCATTATCAGCATAAGTTATTGCTATATTTGTGTAAGCAATTGGCGAGACCCAACCACTTACGCGAATCCTACTGATTTTTAGGAGCCGGACAATCTACTATGGCTTTTACCTTAGCAGGATCCGCTTCAAGACCTCCGTTTTCGATGAGTATCCTAAAAAAAAGGAATTTTGTCTGCACCAAAATGCATATAGATGCATTAGCATACAATTTATTTGTGCGCATACACTCGAGCACTGCCCGTAAATGGTATAAATGGTTTTCCATATCCGACCGACCCTGCTCCGCACGACTATGGACAAGAATGTCATCGAAATTAGTCAGTGCATAACCTCGATGAGGGCGGAACAGTTGCGTCACTAGACGATTAAATGTTGCCGGGGCGTTGGAAAGCCCTTGTGGCATAACCAACTACTCCCATAACATACCGCTTCGGGTGCTAATCGCTGTAAGCGGGATATCGCTAGCTCGCACTAGCAGTTGGTAGTAACCATCGACTAAGTCCAGTGCACTGTACATTGTACAACCCACCATATTAATCTGTAGAACATCCTTTTTAGGAATGGGGGTTTGTGCTGGTATAGTGGCAGCATTAAGCTTATTATAAGCATGTACAATGCGCCTATTACCATTTGACTTTCTGACACAAAATGCCGAATGAGAAGATTTGCTCTCCGGTACCTTCCAGCCTCGAGCTTAGCACGAAATAAATCGTCAATGACGTCACACTGCTCCCCATTGTCTTGTGACAAAGTATTTGGTTCCCGGAACCAAGTTGATTTCATGACGAACACCTCTAACCGGAGGTAAAACAGATGGTGGATTATTACACACCACATCTTGGAATTCCTTAATCAAGGAATAAAAGGGATCCGTAGGATCTTTAAGGATCGATGACCCACGCGCACTAAGTGCAGCTTCTGTGTCATTTAGGACAGCTTCGTCTATAAGTAACGATGAATCAAACTCAATTGTTTGTTGAATGACCACCATCTTAGATAAGTCGCCAGCCTTTAAGGCTCGGCCGCACTCATCAATAGACATTCGTCTAACTCTAAACGAGCATGTAACGAAGGGATTGCCGCAAAGCTAACTTCCCCTTAAATGTTACCTGTTACACCATTTACAAGCGTATGTAATTGCTCACTCGTATCACTTTGTGAGGGTATACACGATTCGAGTCCATCCTGCCTTGGAGTGAGACCTAACGCCTATTAGAGACCGGGACATTCTCGTCCCCGGATTTTTCAGCCTGTATTGGTTCTATTCAAGACATGGTGTTTAATTTGACATCTGTCACGGAGTTAGGTAACTCAACTTCCTTTTCCAACGAACGTTAACGTGTCGCTTCACGTGCATTAGAAGGGTTTGACCCAAAATGCCCTGGCGAACCGCCAATAGTGTCACTATTGACACTCAGTATGGTGCCACCTCGGCCGACCACATCGGTGGACTTAGACGTGCCACTCCACGATCTCAGGAATATTGCACCTTTGAGGTCCTGGCGAACCGCCAACAGTGTCACTACTGACACTGAGTATGATGCCACCTCGGCCGACCATATTCGGTGGACTTAGACGTACCACTCCACGTATCTCAGGGATGCTGCACCCTTGATGATTCGGCCTTAGGCCAACAATGCTTTCAGCATCCACTGAATCGTTATTACAACGAGTGTCCCTTGACGGAGTACGTGCCGTTCCACTTCTTTCTGCTGAGTCGGGCTCAGAATTAATGTTCTTAACATTAGAGTTATTAACTCAGAGCCAATGTCTTAAACACTGACAAACTCATTCAATGATCCGCGCCAATAACGCTTTTGTTGCCTAGCAAAGGTAGGTTCGTGACTCTCCAAAACTTTGCTAGGAACATTGCGCGTGGCGCCTAAGGTCTTAGACCTCCAATCGGTTCATGGCTCATGGTGTTCTAATCAGGCCATACCAAAGATAAGATCATATCTCGAATCCAAATCAAGGACGTAGACAGCGTTCCATACTATCAAAGTCCAGAAACTTTATACCTAAGGTCAATGGAACTTTGGGAGCAGTGACACGAGTCCCAGTCGCTAAGCGAACAGGGATTGTATCACCTTCATGCGCTCTATGCGTCTCAACTATTGTTGACTTCCTTAAAGGGAAAGGTGTCGAGCATAATCGCAAGACGCTCCTGAGTCAATTAAAATTGATTACGGCTTATCACAGCCCTTTACAATCGCTTGAGCGACTAGTAAGCCAGGCTTGTACTCGCCCCGTGCCATTATGCACCGAGCTAATTGGGGCTAGATTCTATTTATTCTCACCTCCTAAAGGTTCAACAGAGCCTAGGTCTTTCCCAGTAGAGCGCCTCGCACCGACTGGGTATCGACGTTTTCCCTCACCGTTCCGGATCTCTGGTATAGGTCGGAGTTGGAGCTCAGTCAAGCTTTACGCGAATTTCGTCGGGGTCAGGCCGGACGTAAATGTTTCGTACTTCCGCACATGTAACATCTACGAATGGTCTAATGCAAGCCCCATAGCTTGAAGAGCCTCGTCTCCTTCCTCAACGAGGCTTAAATCCATGGGTTCTGCTTTATTAGACGGAACCCATGTGCTCGAAGAGCTTGTTCGGTAAACAGGCGTGTTAACGCGAGCAGACTTAAAGTCGAACTCGGCGCGTAGCGCTATGGCAACTGCCTCTTCGAAAGTAGCAGAATGAGATCGGAATAATTCCGTCCGGGCAACGCCCTCGTTGAGACCCCCATAAAGATTGTTACGACAATTGCTGTCGCACCGGGTCTTGATGCATAGATGCAATGAGAGTTCTTAACTCCTGGACAAAGCCCCCTAGGGTTCTTTTACCCTGTCGAGTCGCTAGGAGCTGTGCTCGCATGCAAGAAGCCTGATCAGGCGGCAAACATGCTGGCCATTTGCTGTTTCAGCGAATCCCATGAGAGAAAAGCGTCGTTTATGGACGTGCTGCACGATAGTGCCCGCTCCATGGCTCTACCTCCAAGTTTGGAAATGGTCATAGCCACCTTTTGCCTTTCGGTTAGAAACAAGGCGGAATCAATGACAAATCCGTCTGCTTTAATAAAAAAGGGAGATTTACTCCTTTTTTCTCTCAAATGTCTTTACATATACAGTTAGAGGCGAGCCCTCGGCTCTGAGTCAGGTACAGAGATGTACCGGGTTGGCTTAGATGCCGCTAAGTGGTCCTGTACCTGACCGGTCAGGGAGGAGGCTTCATACCGCATGAAGGCTTCAAGCCTTGCATGCAGGACATCTAGTCCTTGGGAGATAATAACTTCCACGTACTCAAGCCCGAATAGGATTTTGAGCTTGTCACAAGCCGCGCGTTGCGCTTGTGACATTTCTGGCCCCTTTTCCATTATCGTAGGTTTTAGTCTTGAAAAGACTCAGGCGTAGATTGGCTACGAGTGCTACCACGTGTAGCGGAGCTACCTCGCTCCTAAAGTTAGAGGAAGACTTCAGACTCAGAGAGTCACTTAGCTCTATTGAACTAATGGGTTTAACAACTCAGGGAGTCGTACAAGCTATTAAAGCTTAATGAATCCTAATTCAAGGGATTCAGGGGTTCGTATGATCAAGTTACAACTAGTGCCCAAGAGGATATACCTTAAAAAGGCTTCTATTTCTTACGGATCAATGCGCAAGCCTTAGGAAGGCACTTGACGCTTTAAGATCAAAAGGGAACTGCACTTCAATTTAATTATTTAAATCTAAAAACCTTACCCTAGCTAAATTAAAATAGATTGTGGCCGCCAGATATATATCTGGCGGCGACCACATTTGTTACCCATAATAAATGGGATTAGGGTAACTAACTATTTTACAATTATATTAAAAGGGTGTTTTACACATAAAAAAATATACCACAACAATGGTCTCCAACCGATGTGTGCCCCATTACATGTAACGGGCTAAAGTTGCCCTAATGTTACACAGTCCCCGTTAACTACACTTGGTGTACTTAAGGGGATGGTCAATTACTAAATAATAGTAATTTGACCCAGCACTCGGGTGTGGTGCACATTTGTGACCAACCCTTGTGTATGTGGTGCACATGGGTGCATTCACATTAGGAGGGATAAATCCCAGCGTCATCCGTTACGCGAGGTATCTAGAAAGATACGCTCGCAATACATATTAAGTGATATCTATAGAGATAACATTTTGATTGGTAAAAATAGGTATTTGTATTTAATTATATTAAATGTAAATCAGTCTGACAACTACTTCCTGCTTGGTAAGTGCGCACGAGGAGACGGATTACCGCTCCCGTGACGACACTTAACCAGAGTTCTTATTTTTTTGGGTGACGTCGCTAACGCGCCCACCACAACTACCTCACTGCACGCAAGAGAAGCAGGTTTAACCGCTTCCTCGCTAAGCTAGGGTGTGTGCCTAAGTAGAATGTGGCCGCATTACCGTGCCCGCATACATTACAAGTATGTTCAGTTCTAATAATTTAATCAGCCAATCAGAGTTCTTAAAAATGGTGGGTAAGTAATAGTAGGCGAAAAGTGAGTGGTAAATAGCGGCTCCCTTTATTTAGTGACATAATGCCTATTGTACATATGAAGTTCAGTATTCAAGATTAAGATGCTTTACAATAAATTCTTGGCTTTAATCGATACAATCACGAGTTGAATTACACTCGGAGCTAATGTGTGCGGCATCACCACACTTATAAGCTCTGATTAGTATATCCACAACCTTTGCGAGTTGCACCGACTTTGGCCTCGAGTAACGGCCATATCACTTTGAGTTTGACTTGAATAGCTATTACGGTGAGTCAGTGTACTACAGCGTCGTGGACGCTGACGAAATTCGTCAGCTGTTAACGCCGGGCGTGTCAGGGATATGCTCTTATATAGTGATATTCGTCGATTACGAAATGGCCATCGTCCGGCAGGTTTATCGTGTAAACTCATCATCATATTTAAGAGCGATTAATATGGCCAATTTGCTCGCGGAACTAGATGAGCATTTTTATACGAATCCCTACTTAATCATTTAGTTTAACCTTTATAGCTTGGGCCTTACATAAGCATTGACGTAAAACGGGAGCAGGCATTATATTGTCGCAAGTTTAATCAGGCGTGCAATAGTTGGTCGTTAACACGCACTTTCATCGGAAGCACTATTCCAAATAGTAGGATGTGGCAAGCCGCAAACAGTGAACTCCTGTTGGATTTGAAGACAATTTGAGGGAGATGCAGGTACATTCAATGTTAGGCGACTCATTGTGTCAGTCGCTTTTGAAGCATTTAAAATAAAATGGAAAGTTGCCCTAGAAATTATTGGTTAAGGCTTCGCTAACTCGACCGATTATAGTGAACTTAAGGGTTGATAAGGGCCAATCAATGGTAGGTAATGACTTTGTTAGGTGTCAAAAGCCAGAGAGATACTTCGCTTTAAATGCATATATACCTGGCGGTCTCAATCTCTTTGCCTATCCCCTTGCAGCCTTGTTTCTTTCTTAGTTTCTCCCACATGCGTCATATCGTCAAATATGGTTTTCGTTTGTCGAGAACCCCTGTTGCATTAAACTTACGAATACCACTAAAGGTCCTCCCTAGCGAAGAATGTCTCAATACGAAAAAAGTGCTGTGTGCTGCTCCGCACAAGCAACTGGGGAGTTCAGTCACCGCTGAAGATGCTTCGATTCTATATCGCTTAGTTCGAGTATGCGACCTGCGGAGGCTGCGAGGACACTGAAAGCTTTAAGGAATTCTAGAAAAGAAATGCTGTTTGGAAAAGGAGGTCGTGCAACAGAATAATCTCTACAAATAGTTTTCGTCGTATTTGAAAACAGCTAGAATATTGTTGAAGCTTTTATAATTATCGAAGCAACACCCTAACGGCTGTTACAGCCATAAAAATTCGACTGTTACATGCCAGTAAAGAAACGACAGTTGTTACATATCAGTAAAACTTTTACGAGCCGGTAGAAAATCTAGTAGCAAGAGAATTAATATGCCAATTTAGTCTGCGAACAGCGGACTTCATTTCAATTCACTTTGCGGTTGGCCACCGACCAACTTCATTTACCAACACCTCCGACAACTTTATACTCTTCTCCTTTAAGCCGAATCTACGCTCACCGTCTGCGACAATTTTTAAATATTATACCTGTAACGGGGTGTATCGTTACATGAAATTAACACTTAAAAGGTTGTTGATTAATATATTATCTAAAAGGTAGAGAATATTTGGAGAATATTTCTTTACATGGTAATATTCTAAAAGCTTATCCATCGGTAGATATAGACCATTATATCTACTTTCTAAACGGTCCAGTCAGCGCTGGACGCACGCAAAGAGAAAGACAGATAAGACTTTTACTACACGTTTTGTATTAATTTAAAATTAAGTTAAGTTTACGTAGATAGACAAGAAGAACTTAATTATATTAATACAGTTTTTTATTAATCCTCTCTGTAGCAAGTGTTTTATAGAGAGCCTTCCTCTGCACGTACTAGTGTACGTGAAGTGACGTGAGGCACCACTTGCACTGAGGCAGTGCGAAGTGGCAGTGCCGCGTTACAGGCGGGGCCAGTAAAAGTCGCGGCTTACTGTGAGATAGGTTTTCTCACGTCCACGATGCCCACTTGTTGGTGCATCGTGACACTCATACATGATGCACAAGCGCAAATCATTGTGAGTTGGGACGACAACACGTGGAGTGTCGCCGGTAACGGCTGTGTAATACAATAAGCCGTGCGTGATGTGTATCGATCGAATGACGATCTATATAAGGCCGGTAAATCTGTAAAAGATTTATCGGATGGATTTATCAGATGATTCATTAAACGCAGAAGGTCCTTATCTTCTGCGCAGGCTTTCTTTATGTCATCAAACAAGGTTGATGACGAAACACTTTAAAAGAATGTTGCAACAGTGGGAATAATTCCACTGTTGGATTGCGCAGCCGGCTCGAAATCGGGTCGGCGTGATAACGCATTAGTGACGACATTAAGTCGTCCTGGTATATATTCCACTGAGAAATTATACTCCGCGAAGAAGGATAGCCACCTCGCCATGCTTTGCGAGAGGTGTGAGCTAATTACAGCCGTGCGTAATGTCGCATGGTCCATATATACGATGAACGGTCTATATCCGAGAAGATAGACCCTAAACTTAGCCAGTGCATATTTCATGGCAAGGAGTTCCTTATCATGCACTGGGTAAAGGCGTTCAGCTGGTTGCAGCTGACGCGATTGGTAACAGACAACGCGCACCGCGCTGTCTGTATCGTATTGCATTAACGCACAGCCGATTGCGAAATCGCTGGCGTCACAGACCACATGGAATGGACTGTCTTGATCGGAAATCTCCAAGATGGGCGATTGCATCAAGCTTTGCTTGATACCTTCAATGGAACGCTGACAATCAGCGTTCCATAGCCATTTCTCGTCTTCTTTTAAGAGACGAAAGAGATGAACTGTCATCTCGGCATAATTGCGTGAAAACTTGTGCAAGTACGCCGCTAATCCGAGAAAGTTTCTAAGTCCCTTGACATCGACTGGAACTAGCCAGTCGGTAATTGCCTTGATATTTTCGAGATCAGGGTGCACGCCGAGTTTACAGAGGAGGCACCCAAGAAGTGATATTTCGCTTGCAGCGAATATATACTTCTTGAGATTGGCGTACAACTAATGCTTTCGCATAAGTGTAAGAAACTGACGAAGTGAGTTTTATGAACTTCCACGTCCGTCTTCCCGTTCATGGCCCGGCTATGGACGAAAACATCGTCTAAATAACTCGGTGCAAAATCTCGCACCGGTCTCAACAGGTTCGTTACGCATTTGTTGAATGTTGCAGGGGCGTTACTAAGCCCCTTTGGCATTACTAGCCATTCCCAAAGCATTCCACTGATAGTGCTCACTATCGCGTACGAGATGTCCCGTTCACGCATAAGGATTTGATAGGATCCATTCATCAGATCCATCGACGAAAAGATCGTACTCTTAGACATACCATATATGATTATGTCTTTTCTAGGTATCGGCGTTTGAGCCGGTACTGTTGCAGCATTCAATTTGTTGAATGCGTATACTATCCGCCACCCTCCTGTGGCCTTTCGCACACAGAAGGTTGGAGAGCTATGTGGGGAGGTTGACTCCCTCACATGGCCCGCTTTTACTCGATCGATAAAGAATCTATCGGTCGCAAGTACTTGTTCACGAGGCAGTGGCCACTGCTTCATGACGCAGTACTTCGAGCCCGGTTTGAGCTCGATCTCCTTAGGCGGCTCGCATTGAAATGTTTCAGAAAATACATCCCTGAATTCAATAAAATGCTTGTATAAGTAATTTGTCTTAAGTGACTCCCAAGATTGAGTAGTATATCTCTCAATCCGAGTCTTCACATCGAGGTCACTTTCGTCCATTGATGAGCTGCTGAGAATCCGTTCGCTCTCTTCAAAAATTAATGCTGACCGAATATCGGTTACGTAGTCGTCCTATGTGACGAGTACGCAGATCAGCTTAATTCTACCACGATGCAGATCTCTCAAGAACCGCTTGGGTTCTAGGGTTTGTAACTAAGTTATCTCCGAAGTTAACTTCGGAGGCGCATACAGATCAAGAGTATAAGCGCCAACTCTTGATCCTTCATTAACTAAGACATTCAATGTCTCAGTTTCTTCCTGGGATATATCCACAGGCTGGTGGGAGAATAATCCCTCGGATTGCTGAAGTCTAGTCACTTCAGCATTAACTATTTAAGGAGATTTCTGCTCAAGTACGTGGGGACCTTTTCCTTCAACGTCTTCCGAGTGTGATTGCGCTATCACAGTCGGGTCATCTACGGTCGACTCTCTACTCGACCTAGGATCTTCATGTTGTCCATTTGGTCCGCTAAGCGTACATTCATGTCTTAATCCACTCGACTTATTTTAAGAATTATCAATTAAACTTTGGAGAGGTTTTTTTTCAAAAAAGGGGAGTTGAATCCTGAAATTTTAGGCCAAATACATTTTTGGTTATTTTTTGTAGGATTTTTATATAGGTCTTGACGGTATTTCATTATTTTTTATAATTTTAACAACATTTTTTATTCCTATTTGTATGCTAATTAGCTATGAGATCAAAAAATAGTTCTATTGCAAACAGGTTAT
>NC_090616.1:354825-378155 GCF_004359215.1 Bremia lactucae | reverse complement strand
TAAAAAGAAAAAGGGGATTTATATTTTATCAACATCAATTGAAATTATAACCGATTTACAAGCTAAAAAATTAAATGTTGGCGGCGAATTGATTTGTATGATTTTTTAAAATTTGGGTTTACTAATAATTCTAGAATTAACTTTTATTTTTTTATGATTAATTAACTGTTTTGCTTTAAAAACCGTTTTATTCGAGTGGTGGATCTTTGGCGCTGCCAGTGCATTCGCACAGCCTCCGGCAGCTGACTCCACAGGGTGATTGGTAATCACACTGTGATCCTGTGCAGTCGTACTAGCGACCGTACCACAAGTGAGGCCATCGCACTCACTCGTAGTACATCCACACGCTTGTAGACGCTCCAAGACGGTCATCAGATGGCCATCCGATGAACAAGTGGCAGGCATCTTTACGAATCGATGCTGCCAGCTGATCATTGAAATCCTTGGCTCATATTTTCTGAGCCAAGGTAAACCTAGGATGACATCAAATTTGTCATCCAAATCCAGTACGATGAAATCATCATCTTTCTGTAAACCTTCTAACGTGTAGTAAAATTCACTACGCGTTTCATTACTGTTATCGATGCGCCGGGCGCTAGACGCACCGTCATCCTCGTTGGAGGGATGTCGCGCTCAACATATTTGTGCCTACGACCCTTTAGCGACTGGCGACGCTCCACAGTTCACTAGGGCTCTAAGTTACAAATCATTGTCACTTTTAATTTCAAGGAAATGAGGGATGACTCATCACCAGGTGCAGAGACACATAATGATTGTGTGTCTGGAGCAATTTTAGTCATGAGATTTTCAAATTCTCTTGAGGTAGCTGGATCAGTAGGGCGTTGCGCCCCTAATCGACCATTATTTGGTGGTTCGTCTCTTTGTTGCGATTTTGTAACAACGTCGGACCCGCGACCGTTGCCCTTTCCGGCATTCGGTCTTTAATTACATTCACCACCTCTTGGTACTGGGCGTGGGGCACTACACTCATGAGCGTATTGTCCTACTTTTTGACAGCGATTGCATTTCTGCAATCGCTTATTGCTCAAAAAGTGAGGTCTCTCGTTTCGACATAAGAAAGGTCCATGGGTTCTGAACCTCCAAGCTCGTGTCGTCTTGTAGGACAATACGATGACGAACTAGCTTGAGCCTGTCTCAAGCTAAAGTCCTCCTGTTAGCCAAGCTTTGAAAGCCCCTAGCGACCAAAATACCAATGGGTCGCGCAACTGATGGCCTAGTGCCCAAGTTTTGGCACGACCTGCCAAATTTGATCGAGCAAATGCGACGTGCATTTGCTAGTTAACGATAAGATGAGCCCCTATGGCATCGTCCAACTCGACAAACCAATCTTAAGAAGGAGTCTTGACTCCCCTATACTTAAAGATGTCAATTCTTAAGATTTAGGACGAAGCGTGTGCGTTATCGCAGGTACAAGGGTCTATAGCTCTGTTACCTCAACAGTTCTGCCTGTTGAGAGCCTTGCTGATTTAGCAAGGCTACCTTCTCCTTCGTCTCGTCAAGTTCATGTTGTATAAACGTGGCGATGGCTGAATGGAGGGCATCTCTGTCCAAACCGGACAGCATGGCCAAGATGGCATCGCTTCCTACGGTCGAACTCATTCGTTCGACCGCACTCCTTTCTATGTCACTTAGAAAAGAGTAGCTATCACGCGAAACGTGATGCGTATTTTCATTATCATATGACATGTCCATGTTAGATGAAGGAAATGTGGTCATTGGACGGACTACAAAGTGCTTAAACGTGTAACGGGGTACTGTCGACTTGTACTGCTTCAGTACAAGTCTACTTCGCACTGCTTTATTGCGAGTGATGCCACGCGTCACTTCACGTACACTAGTACGTGCAGAGGAAGACTCTCTTTTAAACACTTGCTTTTAAATAGGATTGATAAAAAACTTTATTAAAATAAGTAAGTTTTTCTTGTCTATCTACTTGAAACTAACTTATTTATAGATTGATACAAAACATGTAATAATAATAATAAAAGTCTTATCTGTATTTCTCTTTGCGCGCGTCCAGCACTGACTGGACCGCGTAGAAAGAAGATATAATGGCCTATATCTACAAATGGATAAGCTTTTAGTATATTACCATGCAAAGTAATATTTTGCAAATATTCTCTACCTTTTAGATAATATATTAATACCAACCTTTAAGTGTTAATTTCATGTAATTTACACCCCGTTACACCTCCAGTATCCGTGCTTGCGCAAGTACATTCGTTTTTGCGAGATATGTCAACGGGTGAAGCCTAGCCCTTTATCCCGTGCACCTCTACAACCTCTACCACTTCCGGAAGAATGTTGGCAGTCCGTATTAATGGACTTCGTCTTGGGATTTCCCGAAGACGATCACAAAAACAATCGAATCCTTGTTTTTGTAGGCAGATGCAGCAAGATGGTACATCTTGCAGCAGTACCAGAGTCGACTACGGCTCTGGGCTGTACCCGTGTTTTTATCGACACAGCATTCAAACTCCACGGGTTACCCCGTTAACAGGTTTCAGGTAGAGATCCACGGTTTACGGCGGAGTTTTGGCAATCCGTGTTCCGATCTCTCGGAACACGGCTGACTATGTCAACTTCTGATCATGCAGAGACAGATGATCATACGGAACGCGTAAACCGCGTCCTCGAATAGATACTTCGAGGATACGTTCAATCGTATCCGAAATGGAACGAGTTTTTATCGATGGCCGAACTCGCCATCAATAACGCGTCGTTGTTAACTTTGACGTGTGATGAGCATGCCAGAAATGGTTTTGCTCGTGCGAGTCCACCCTCCCTTTAAACTAGAGAATCCCTCTAACTGGGTGGGTATACGTAGATGGCGTAAGCCATTCACGAAGAACGGTGTATGCGTTGTAGACGCATGCACCGAGATGTGAGCCCTTCCCCAAGGCGAAGAAAGGGAATAGACATCCCTTTTACTCGCTTCGTGTTGTCAACACAACACGGACAGGGATCACTCCATGTGAGGCACGGAAGTCCTGCCTCAGTGACAACCGATGCAATTTATACCTTGCACCGGTTGGAGTTCATTTCACAAGCTTAACGCGAATCGCGTTAAGTCTTTGAAGCCAGGCTTCGCGTCCAATGTCTTTGATATTGCGAATGAACGCGCTCCAGGCTTGCATAAGCGAGACTTTATCTCGCTTATTGATGCCACTATACCATCGATGCTTGAAAAAAGCATCGAGATAAAAATCTTTCTCAGCGCGAAAGTCCTTCGCGCTGGGATCAAAGCCATGTAGCTTTGTCGCAATAAATAAGGGATATTTATTTGAGGAGTAGTCTCTCCAGACAAGCTATTAATTAGCTGCTCGGGAAAATGCCACAGCTTCTTCTAAGGGGCGAGACGAGACATTTTAGTATCTACGATCCCCTGAGTGGTACCCACTGAAGCAGGGGTACCACAAGAACTTTTATTACAATGGCTTACGCCATCGTCATCATCATCACGCACAGAAATATGTGCTGGTGACGGCACGGGAGACGGTGCTGGCGATGAGGAATTATCCTCATCGTCGGAACCGAACATGCTGTAGCGAATGCTACCAGCACGTCTACTCGAATAAGCCCCCTCAATCGAAAGCTCATCGTCAGCCGCCTGACGTCTATCAGTCGACTGTTATATTCTCCCCGTGTCGGTCATTTCGTCCGACTCGCATTCGTAGTCGACCTCCAAAGACGGGTCGCATTCTTGTGGTGTATCACCACGTGCACCCGCAACATTTAGACATGCGGGAGATGATGACACTACGGCAGACGGAACTTCTGCCGCAACAGAAAATAATGCGTCGCCCGCAGCTGCATGAACCGCAGCCGAACGCGCCGCACTATTCGCATACCGCATGGACTTGTTAAATATGCGATTATATTAAAAATGATGAATCTGACCAATCAACATCGTTTTTAACAAAGTGGTCTTATAGTGACCACTCTACCCAATGACAGTCAGAGTTATTGTCGTTTAACGTAGGGGTGATGTAACGTGGTGTATCGTTACATGAATTTAACACTTAAAGGTTGTTAATTAATATATTATCTAAAAGGTAGATAATATTTGGAGAATATTACATTACATGGTAATGTTTTAAAGGCTTATCTTATCCATTAGTAGATATAGACCATTATATCTACTTTCTCCGCGGTCCAGTCAGCGCTGGACGCGCGCAAAGAGAAAGACAGATAAGACTTTTAGTACATATTTTGTATCAATTTATAATTAAGTTAGTTTGAAGTAGATAGACAAGATTAACGTAATTAAATTAAAAAAGTTTTTAATTAACCCTCTTTAAAGCAAGTGTTTTAAAGAGAGTCTTCCTCTGCACTTACTAGTGTACGTGAAGTGACTTGAGGCACCACTCGCACTGAGGCAGTGCGAAGTGGACTTGTACTGAAGCAGTACAAGTCGGCAGTGCCCCGTTACAATACCGATCTTGTTAATGCTTGATTAAGAAGGCTCGGAAGCCATCAGGTTTGTTTAAAAGTCAAGACTTTAGTAACACATCCTCTTATTGCCGGCGAATCTGCACGCTATAAAGTCGTTAAGAAGCTTATAATGAAAAATGTGTTGGGTTGCTTGTTTTGTGACGAATTCCATATTTTTGCATGTAGTAATCTTGTGATGACCCTATTGGAGGTGGTGGATTTAAGTTACAGGTATCATTCTATATTTATAAGCTATAAATGCGGGTGCGTTCCGGGAATTTCAATATATATCGGCTACATTTCCATCTAATAACATATAGTAATTTTGTGTGAATATTCAAAACACGTAATATCCTTTCCATACATTTAAAAAAATAATATTATTATTTTAGAGTTAGATAAACCATTCGTATCAAACTGTTACTTCCACAACTTTTCTTGAAATAAATAAATAAATTTAAATTCGCAAACTAAACTTGTTATTCTCTTAGCTTCAGTAAATAGATTAATTTGAGGTTTCAATCCAAAATTCGATTGGCCGATACACATTATGTTACACCTGTGATTGGCTAATGCATATTACATTTCAACTAGCATTGGCTAATACAGTATTAGTGGTTTCGACTTTGAATGACTAACACAAACTATTCTTCAGCTGTAGAATTATGCCACAATGTCCACAGTATTCCTTTTCGATGTAAAGGATGTTGTTCAGCTCCTTTAAGAATCAAGCACTCATTCAACGTTTACATAAGAATCAATCACTCATTCAACGTTTACATCAAAATTGAGAAATACTTGTGTTACCTACAACATTTCAATATGCTTCCCACCAGAACACTAAATTTATAACACATTTAAAGAGCTATTCAAAGCTGCACAATAGTTCACATTTAATGAAGGCTATGTAATGGCTATCAAAAGCTCTAATAATCTACGATGCTACACAAAGTGCGACTTCGGAGGGACATACGATACAAGGTATGATTTTTATACAGAGGGTACTTATGCACAAATTTTAAAGTTACGAATATAACACGAAGAGCAAGTCAAACCTTAATCAGGAGAATCGACAAAGCAAACTGCCAATAAGTTAATAGACTGCCCATTTTTGCTCTACGCTACAATATGTAAACATGATCAATAATAGAGATTGCGTGTGAAGAATGGTCAACGTTACCATGTACAATCAAAAACACATTGCTGGACATTCAATAGCACGAAGATTTACTATCGAAATTCAATGGACTTTCCAATCTGGAGCTAGATCTAGCGGGCAAAAATCTTTTGAACTGCAAGATTCATCAAATAGAGCTAGCATGACGGACATGGAGAAAAAAATGAATTACTTTCTAGATTATTAACTCATCAAGTTGTGTGAAGCACTCTTAAAGGTATCGCCTATCTCTACTTAAGTCTTCTAATTATCATCTCTCCTACTTGGCGCATACGTAAAAATGTGAATTAAATAAAATATATGGTTCTAAAGCATTAACCAAATATGTGATAATAAAGCTTTAAAAAAAGATGATCGGTCAAGCCTCGCCTAGGTGACTGGTCTGGACATCCTCTCCAATTTGATTTCTTGTCGGCGCTGATTGAAGTCGGCTACGAGGACATTCCAGTGAGAGACATGGCGATTCTTTTACCCAAGTTGCTTCTTTTTAGTTCCCAATGCTATTGTACGAGCCAGTGTGGTTGACGAATAAATTAACTTTCTTTAAAAGAAGTTCTGTAATTCAAAGATGATCCGACGGGCTATTATCCACGTATTTGGATGACTTTGATATCGGACGACTAAGGAACTTGTCGTGAGTCGAGACGACGGCGATAACACATCGACGTTGAATGTAGGGTTCATTCGATTTTTAGCCGTGGCAGCTCCAACTTGGCCACATTTTCATTGATCATCTAAATAATCTTGAAAGGCCCAATCTTGCGTGCGGTAAACTTTGCTCGCTTCGTGTCTGAAGCCTTTGCGGCGGGAGCCAGTGGAATGCGACCATGACGAGATATTCCTGCTTGAATACAATTTGGTGAACGCGACGTTTAATATCGTAGTACTTCTTATGCGTTACTTGAGCTATTAGTAGATTCTTGATAGCTGACACTTCTTTTTTCTACAAACACTTAGGCCTGTTCATAAATATAAATATATATATATATATTTCTGTGGCTGTGAATTAATCGTTTGTTCCCACAAGCTCGCTCTATGAGGCCTGTGTCGATTTCGAAACGGTGAGAACCCGGAAGATACACTGACAAGCGTGGCATGGGCATTCTCGAATGTGCACAGGTGATGAAGTTAGTCAGTTACTTGGTAATCAATCGTGCATCGAAGAGCGTCTTCAACGACTAATTTCTACCTTTCCGTTTGGCCGTCTGCTTGGGATCGATGAGCTGCGGTCAGGCTAAGTTTGATTTTTATTAGCTTCATTAGAGGTTTCCAGAGTTCGAAGTAAACTTGCTGTCTCTGTCACTAATAATGACTTTAGGCAACCAATGATGACGCACGACAGTATTCAAGAAACACTAAGCTACATCCGTCGCGTCGTCGTTTGCGTGCAAAGCGGCATACCTAGCTCATTTGGACAGCTTATCGACGACAGTCATAATAGCATCTAATCCTTCCGACTTAGGCAGTCCAGTGATAAAAGTTCATCGTTACTACTTGCCAACAATGTTCTGGAATTGGAATCGGCATCATAAGCCCGTTCATACGTTGGCCGTCGTGCTTCCAACACGTAAAAGTTTCACATGACTTAATGTACCCCTTGATGTCTTGTTGCATCGCTTATTTGCGTGATTCCCAGGATTCGCTGCGATTGGTGATCCTGGTATTTCGAGGTAATTTGAGTATTTTTCGGTAGCACATTCGAATACATAGTGATCAGATCAACGATGCAGGATCTGTCACGGCTGATTGCTCGGTAACTTGTGATATCTTAACGCGATATACTTCATAAAATTTAAGTTATGCACCTTATGAATAAAGTCAGCGAAGGAAATACTCGTTGGCTTGTCAGCAAGAGTTGGGATGACGACCTCGTGCGTTTGCCAGTTGATTACTGCTTCGTGAGCTGTCAATCAAGGCTTAAAAAATGACGTCATGTTTGGATTTCTCGACCGTGCGAGAACTCGGATGTCACAAAACACTCGACCCTCGAACTCAAAATCGGCCTAATTTTGTTCGACCTGCCTTTTGATAGTGCTGGAACCATCGAACCGCTTATCTTGTACGGTTTTCACAGCAAAAAAACGCGTAAACAATCCTGGTTTTACGACGTTACATGTCACTCCAAGATTAAGCAGGATCCGGACATTTTCGTTGCCGCATTTGCCGACTTTGATGACCAAGTCCTTGGCTAGGCCCTCGTCGTCGCTTTTCTCGCCAATAGAGTGAGGTCTTCGGGTGAAATTTCAGAAACTTCTTCGGTCACCGAGTCAACTACGTCAAAATATTTACCGTATTGCGCTCTTGACGATTGTTGTTGCACGCACGCTACTTTTGTGTGCGTGTTGCGGTTTTGAGTTTAAAACACTGGTCAATGGTATGTTCTTTCTTCTGGCAATAGCGAAAGAACGACTGTGGGATATGACATTGATTCGTCTGGAACCTTTAAGCCGGCAAATGGTCGGACATTGCGAATTATTATTGGTTCCGAATCAAAACGGAATTGCGTTGGCGACGTTACAGGCGGTGTTACTCTTAATCGAGAAGTAGAAGAATCCTGATGCTGTCCCAAGTGTGAACGGTTATAATCCAGTGCGACCGTGACCGCTTGACTCAAGATGGTGCAGCGGCGTACTCGACTACCTGTCGGATGGCACTACGTAATCCCGGCTGTAAATAAATGATCTTGTCTATCTCACTTATGTCTGTAAGTTGCACCATGATTTGACGGAACCCGGCAACGTATTCGGCCAAATTGTTGCCGTTTGATTGCTTAAGTGAATGCATATCGTTACGTGGACGTAGTTGAAGATCAGCCGTAACAAATTAACGGTCAATTTTGTTAAACAATTCGTGTACAGAATTGGTTTTGTGCCCTCTAGTTAGAAACCATTAGGCAGCGGGACCTTGAAAAAAACTGCTGGCAAATTTGAAAATTGTTTGCCCGGAGATAGAGTGCTCTAGCACCTTATTCCTCGCGCCGTGAAATATTGCTCCATTTTATTATAAAAATAGACNCCACAACTTTTCTTGAAATAAATAAATAAATTTAAATTCGCAAACTAAACTTGTTATTCTCTTAGCTTCAGTAAATAGATTAATTTGAGGTTTCAATCCAAAATTCGATTGGCCGATACACATTATGTTACACCTGTGATTGGCTAATGCATATTACATTTCAACTAGCATTGGCTAATACAGTATTAGTGGTTTCGACTTTGAATGACTAACACAAACTATTCTTCAGCTGTAGAATTATGCCACAATGTCCACAGTATTCCTTTTCGATGTAAAGGATGTTGTTCAGCTCCTTTAAGAATCAAGCACTCATTCAACGTTTACATAAGAATCAATCACTCATTCAACGTTTACATCAAAATTGAGAAATACTTGTGTTACCTACAACATTTCAATATGCTTCCCACCAGAACACTAAATTTATAACACATTTAAAGAGCTATTCAAAGCTGCACAATAGTTCACATTTAATGAAGGCTATGTAATGGCTATCAAAAGCTCTAATAATCTACGATGCTACACAAAGTGCGACTTCGGAGGGACATACGATACAAGGTATGATTTTTATACAGAGGGTACTTATGCACAAATTTTAAAGTTACGAATATAACACGAAGAGCAAGTCAAACCTTAATCAGGAGAATCGACAAAGCAAACTGCCAATAAGTTAATAGACTGCCCATTTTTGCTCTACGCTACAATATGTAAACATGATCAATAATAGAGATTGCGTGTGAAGAATGGTCAACGTTACCATGTACAATCAAAAACACATTGCTGGACATTCAATAGCACGAAGATTTACTATCGAAATTCAATGGACTTTCCAATCTGGAGCTAGATCTAGCGGGCAAAAATCTTTTGAACTGCAAGATTCATCAAATAGAGCTAGCATGACGGACATGGAGAAAAAAATGAATTACTTTCTAGATTATTAACTCATCAAGTTGTGTGAAGCACTCTTAAAGGTATCGCCTATCTCTACTTAAGTCTTCTAATTATCATCTCTCCTACTTGGCGCATACGTAAAAATGTGAATTAAATAAAATATATGGTTCTAAAGCATTAACCAAATATGTGATAATAAAGCTTTAAAAAAAGATGATCGGTCAAGCCTCGCCTAGGTGACTGGTCTGGACATCCTCTCCAATTTGATTTCTTGTCGGCGCTGATTGAAGTCGGCTACGAGGACATTCCAGTGAGAGACATGGCGATTCTTTTACCCAAGTTGCTTCTTTTTAGTTCCCAATGCTATTGTACGAGCCAGTGTGGTTGACGAATAAATTAACTTTCTCTAAAAGAAGTTCTGTAATTCAAAGATGATCCGACGGGCTATTATCCACGTATTTGGATGACTTTGATATCGGACGACTAAGGAACTTGTCGTGAGTCGAGACGACGGCGATAACACATCGACGTTGAATGTAGGGTTCATTCGATTTTTAGCCGTGGCAGCTCCAACTTGGCCACATTTTCATTGATCATCTAAATAATCTTGAAAGGCCCAATCTTGCGTGCGGTAAACTTTGCTCGCTTCGTGTCTGAAGCCTTTGCGGCACGAGCCAGTGGAATGCGACCATGACGAGATATTCCTGCTTGAATACAATTTGGTGAACGCGACGTTTAATATCGTAGTACTTCTTATGCGTTACTTGAGCTATTAGTAGATTCTTGATAGCTGACACTTCTTTTTTCTACAAACACTTAGGCCTGTTCATAAATATAAATATATATATATATATTTCTGTGGCTGTGAATTAATCGTTTGTTCCCACAAGCTCGCTCTATGAGGCCTGTGTCGATTTCGAAACGGTGAGAACCCGGAAGATACACTGACAAGCGTGGCATGGGCATTCTCGAATGTGCACAGGTGATGAAGTTAGTCAGTTACTTGGTAATCAATCGTGCATCGAAGAGCGTCTTCAACGACTAATTTCTACCTTTCCGTTTGGCCGTCTGCTTGGGATCGATGAGCTGCGGTCAGGCTAAGTTTGATTTTTATTAGCTTCATTAGAGGTTTCCAGAGTTCGAAGTAAACTTGCTGTCTCTGTCACTAATAATGACTTTAGGCAACCAATGATGACGCACGACAGTATTCAAGAAACACTAAGCTACATCCGTCGCGTCGTCGTTTGCGTGCAAAGCGGCATACCTAGCTCATTTGGACAGCTTATCGACGACAGTCATAATAGCATCTAATCCTTCCGACTTAGGCAGTCCAGTGATAAAAGTTCATCGTTACTACTTGCCAACAATGTTCTGGAATTGGAATCGGCATCATAAGCCCGTTCATACGTTGGCCGTCGTGCTTCCAACACGTAAAAGTTTCACATGACTTAATGTACCCCTTGATGTCTTGTTGCATCGCTTATTTGCGTGATTCCCAGGATTCGCTGCGATTGGTGATCCTGGTATTTCGAGGTAATTTGAGTATTTTTCGGTAGCACATTCGAATACATAGTGATCAGATCAACGATGCAGGATCTGTCACGGCTGATTGCTCGGTAACTTGTGATATCTTAACGCGATATACTTCATAAAATTTAAGTTATGCACCTTATGAATAAAGTCAGCGAAGGAAATACTCGTTGGCTTGTCAGCAAGAGTTGGGATGACGACCTCGTGCGTTTGCCAGTTGATTACTGCTTCGTGAGCTGTCAATCAAGGCTTAAAAAATGACGTCATGTTTGGATTTCTCGACCGTGCGAGAACTCGGATGTCACAAAACACTCGACCCTCGAACTCAAAATCGGCCTAATTTTGTTCGACCTGCCTTTTGATAGTGCTGGAACCATCGAACCGCTTATCTTGTACGGTTTTCACAGCAAAAAAACGCGTAAACAATCCTGGTTTTACGACGTTACATGTCACTCCAAGATTAAGCAGGATCCGGACATTTTCGTTGCCGCATTTGCCGACTTTGATGACCAAGTCCTTGGCTAGGCCCTCGTCGTCGCTTTTCTCGCCAATAGAGTGAGGTCTTCGGGTGAAATTTCAGAAACTTCTTCGGTCACCGAGTCAACTACGTCAAAATATTTACCGTATTGCGCTCTTGACGATTGTTGTTGCACGCACGCTACTTTTGTGTGCGTGTTGCGGTTTTGAGTTTAAAACACTGGTCAATGGTATGTTCTTTCTTCTGGCAATAGCGAAAGAACGACTGTGGGATATGACATTGATTCGTCTGGAACCTTTAAGCCGGCAAATGGTCGGACATTGCGAATTATTATTGGTTCCGAATCAAAACGGAATTGCGTTGGCGACGTTACAGGCGGTGTTACTCTTAATCGAGAAGTAGAAGAATCCTGATGCTGTCCCAAGTGTGAACGGTTATAATCCAGTGCGACCGTGACCGCTTGACTCAAGATGGTGCAGCGGCGTACTCGACTACCTGTCGGATGGCACTACGTAATCCCGGCTGTAAATAAATGATCTTGTCTATCTCACTTATGTCTGTAAGTTGCACCATGATTTGACGGAACCCGGCAACGTATTCGGCCAAATTGTTGCCGTTTGATTGCTTAAGTGAATGCATATCGTTACGTGGACGTAGTTGAAGATCAGCCGTAACAAATTAACGGTCAATTTTGTTAAACAATTCGTGTACAGAATTGGTTTTGTGCCCTCTAGTTAGAAACCATTAGGCAGCGGGACCTTGAAAAAAACTGCTGGCAAATTTGAAAATTGTTTGCCCGGAGATAGAGTGCTCTAGCACCTTATTCCTCGCGCCGTGAAATATTGCTCCATTTTATTATAAAAATAGACATGGCACGAAGATGCGCAAAGTGTTTCAGAAGCTGATGTTGTTGCGATAGCGTTTGTGCAGCACACTCCATAAGCTGCTTATAGGATGGGTCTGCAATGATGTTCAAATTCAAGACTGTTTCGAAACTGAGAAAAAAAAACTTACTTAATTTGCTTGAATATTAGAAGTATTATGCTTCTTCTCGAGGTCACATAGAGTATTACAAAGGTCTTCGAAGAGAGCATGCTCAGCTTCCGTGAGGAGGATGTCGATTAAACGAAGAGGGTTATTTAGACGATAAACTTCGGAGGGATGTCGCGCTCAACATATTTGAGCCCACGACCCTCTAGTGACTGGCGACGAATAAAGTTATTCGACGCTCCGCAGTCCACTAAGGCTCTAAGAAACAAATCATTTGTCACTTTTAACTTCAAGGTGATAAGGGATACCTCATCACCAGGTGCAGAGACATATAATGATTGTGTGTCTGGAGCAACTTTAGTCAAGAGATTTGCAAATTCTCTTGAAGTTGCTGGATCAGTAGAGCGTTGCGCCCCTACAGACCCCGACCGTTTTTTTGCGGTCCACCTCGCTGTTGCGAATACGCAACGACGTCCAACCCGCGACCGTTGCTCATTTTAGCATACGGTCCATATTTACGTTCAGTACCTTTCGGTACTGGGCGTGGGGCACTACACTCATGAGCGTAGTGTCCTACGTTTTGGCAGCGTTGGCATTTCTGCAATCGCTTATTGTTCTAAACGCGAGGTCTCTCGCTTTCGACGTAAGAGAGGTCATGGGTTTTGGATGTCCTAGCTCGTGTCGTCTTGGAGGACGATACGATGACGAACTAGCTTGAGCCTGTCCCAAGCTAAATTCCTCCTGTTCCGCAACGGATATTGCAAGCTTATCCAATTCCAAGCGGAACAGGTGGGTCTTTACGGCCCATCCGAAAGACCTTGCATGAACACCGTAATCAATGTGTGTACATGGACTGGGTTGTTCGTGATACAACTCGCCAAGAGTCGTACGTGCTGGGCATATGCGTGAGCATCACGCTTGCCTTGCTTGAGTTTTAGAAGCTCTGAACGAGCTCTGAACTCAGCCCTTGGCGGTTCAAACGTCTGTTTGAGCCAGGCTTTAATAGCCTCTAGTGACCCAAATACCAATGGGTAGCGCAACTTTAGGCCTAGTGCCCAAGTTTTGGCACGACCAGCCAAATTTGATCGAGCAAATGCGACATGCATTTGCTAGTTAACGATAAGATGAGCCCCTATGGCATCGTCCAACTCGACAAACCATTCTTAAGAGGGAGTCTTGACTCCCCTATACTTAAAGATGTCAATTCTTAAGATTTAGGACGAAGCGTGTGCGTTATCGCAGGTACAAGGGTCGATAGCTCTGTTACCTCAACAGTTCTGCCTGTTGAGAGCCTTGCTGATTTAGCAAGGCTACCTTCTCCTTCACCTCGTCAAGTTCATGTTGTTTGAACTTGGCGATGGCTGAATGGAGGGCATCTCTGTCCAAACCGGACAGCATGGCCAAGATGGCATCGTTTCCTACGGTCAAACTCATTCGTTCGACCGCACTCCTTTCTATGTCACATAGAAAGGAGTAGCTTTCACGCGAAACATGATGCGTATTCCCACTATCATCCAACATGTCCATGTTAGATGAAGGAAATGTGGTCCTTGGACGGACTACAAAGTGCTACCAGCGGAAACGGGGCATTATGTTGGATGGGGCACCCACGGAAAGCTGTGGATCGATTGATGTGCCCCAACGAGAAGCCCGAGAGCTCGTTGCGAGCTTAAGTGTATTTTCTTCTTATAGAAAATAATAATTGTTATTTCTCTAACAGAAATAACAATTGTTATTCCTCTTATAGGAAATAATACTTCGTGAGACGATTAAGTCTCATCACGATCGAGTCAAGAGAAGCTCACAGTGCTAGGTATGAAGAGTCATTAAATATTCAAAAAAATAAAAAGAAGTATTAAACAACGTCTTTTATTCAATTTTTTTGAAAAGAATAGAAAAGTATTAAACATTATTTGCAGCTCATGCACGCTGTGACTTGCACAGGAGGCGTGGGTGACATTTAGGAGTTTAATCGCACCAATGATATGGTGAGTAGGTTAAACTCATCACATAGGGCAGTTGCATAATGTATGTATGTGAGGAGCAACTTTCGCCTGCAAATTCTCTTGCCGTTGCTGGATCAGTAGGGCGCTCCGCATCTGCTGACCACGACAATTTTTTTACGATTCACCTAATTCGCAATTTACATTTTACCTCTTAGCTTGTGCTGAACCGATAATGAGCTATTTCTTCTTTCTATCTGTTAATGCTAACCTAATTATAACCTAATGCTAAACATGCAATTAAAATCTTATCTGTCTCTCTCTCTTTATTTACGTTTACAGCTGATTAGTCTGCGGGATAAATAGATATAGCGGCCTATACCTATTTATGGATAAGATTTCTGAGCATTACTATATAAAGTAATATTCTCCAAATATTATCAACCTTTTAGATAATATAATAATTAACAACCTTTAAGTGTTAATTTCATGAAATGATACACCCCATTACACTAAAGTAGTTTTCAGACTGATTTATATTCAATCGTTTTAAAAAAGAATGCCAGTTTTTACCAGTCAAAAATGTCATCTCTGTAGATAGCACTAATATGTATTGCGAGCGTATCTTTCTAGATACCTCGCGTAACGGATGACGCTAGGCGTCATCCCTCCTAATGTGAATGCATCCATATGCATCACATACGCAAGGGTTAGTCACAAATGTGAACCTGGCTCGACGTGCGCTTTGCCATGAGTACCGTATGCAGTACTCCTTAGCTTAGCCTCTATTAACTTTAGTCTTTCTCGGAACGCCATGAAGGCCGGTGTGGTGTCAAGGCTCAAGCAAATCAATGGACGTGAAAGCGTTGGACGTTGCCATGCGTGCTTTAAGAGCAATTGTTATCGCTTCCAACCCTGACGTTCGAATTGTTCAAATCATACCACTAATTCTCAAGAACCCATCGGATCAGATCAACATGAAGCTCTGCAGAAGCCCACAGAGATCGCGAATACGCAATTAACGGCTCTCACACACGATCTGCATGCTGGTCTTGGTCCAAACTTGACTCCTTAAACTTCATTGTTTGATTTCCTGTCAAGAGTTCAGTCACTATTCTACGCATGCTTTCCAAGCCAAAGACTGTTCCGCTCTTGTATCTTTACCTGCTGCTAAGCCATGCTGTAGTGACACCCACGAAGACGACTGCCTCCTCTAATGGTCCACAAGCAAGCAAGGAATCCCTCCAAAATTTGCGGCAAGTCGCCCATGTCACCACTCGAACCTTGAGCAAGGAATCCCCTGAAAATCTGCGGCAAGTCTCTAATGTCACAGTTCCGGCTCCAAACCACGACTTCCTTGAATATCTGCAGACACGCCTTCCTGTCGTGGCTTCACCTCCGATGAACGTCATTCCTAAAATTCATACGCAAGATTCACATGGCATCGAAGACCGGCTTCTTGACATCGGTGAATTTCGGGACGCAGTGAATACTTTGGCGAAATCTCTCCAAACAGATCAATTTCGCCCGACTGGTATTTACAAATACGTACCAAAACTGTTCCAGAAACCCCAAATCATATCTTCGGATGATTCCCGCCTCCTTAATTCATTAATCAGAGAATTTAAGAGCGAAATCCGACGTGACGTGATTCCATTTCCCCATAACAACGTGCGCCTGATCAAATGGATAAAAAAAATTAAAAAGAGCTTTCCTGTGCGTCGGAGTGCAGCATATTCAGTTATTGCTGTTATCCTCTCCGAAAATCTTGGGAACTTCAAGGCCAGTGAAGTCATCGCAGGATTAATGCAGCATCACAGCCATGATTTTCAACTCATTCAAACAGCGCTTTTCCAGCATTGGCGAAATAAAAATATGGGTCTGAAGAATTTGCTTGAAGAAGAGGAATGGACCTTGAGCGAAGACGTCATTAAAACACTCCGTAATCCCGGTTTTAGCGTAATAAACAACTTCGCCTCAATTTTGGAAAAAGAAGACAAACAAATTGCGTTCGTTTCTTTCATGGAGAAATTACACGACTCCAAACTTGAAGATAAAGTGGAAGAAATTATTTCTTTGGGACAAAGAGCTTTTCCAGAATATGTTCGTACGCCAGATGGATATGTGATGTTTCACAACGACGTCCTCGCTCAGTGGATAATGAAGCTTGGTCATGAATATGTGAGGTCAAATATTTAACAATCCCTTCGGTGTTATTACCTCTGAAAAGTGCGGTCACGACAGAACTTAATTTTTAATACAGTTTAACTTTTTCCTGTACTTATCCTTACGAATTACCGCTTCCAGCTAAGACTTCATAGCTGCTTAGAACCTTCCTCTGTAGTTTTTTTTCGTCTTTATGTTTCTTAATGTTTGATTCCAGTATAGATGATAATTTAATAGCTATTAAGATTATTAAATTATTCTATTTTTAACATAATTTAAAGCTAAAATAAAAGAATATATAATTATAAAAGTATATCAAATATATATTTTCTTATCCCTTACGAGAATTAAACTCGTATTTTTGCCTTGAATAGGCAAGGTCATGATTAAATTAATTGATAATTAAAAATCGATGGATTTCTCTGAATTGTTATTAATTAATCTTAATAATAAAGAAATATTTATAACAAAATAATTGAAGCAATAAGTATTTAATAAAATTCTGTGGAATTTATATATTTATCACTTATAACACGACGTGTACGTGACGTAATCGAGACCCAATAAATGGCTGTACCGTTCCGTAAACAGTATTTTCTATTAGAATAATACTTAATATACTATCCTATGAAGAGAAATAAATAAAGAAGCACAAATTTATTATATTTACTTATATTGACTTAATAATTTCAATATTTCCGAATTGAATAATATAAATGCCATAAGACATTAGCTCTATTGATTGGTTGATTAAAGTCTAAATCAACCCCGCCAATCGTCACAAGACACGATTGTGCGGTGCGCAAGAAGGCGCTATACTTAGTAAAAGATTTATAGAATAAGTTCAGTAGTATATAAAAGATCTTCACGTCGTAAGCTAAATATACTAACACAGTTTTACTTTTCTCTATTTTAAAGACTTAGTCTAAATCTATACGCTTAATACCCTTAGCTTACCTTTCTCGGGTACTCTTGTGCACTGAACTCAGTGAAACGTTAACCAGTACTTTCAGTACTAGTGAAAGGTGCCCCGTTACGCCTAGTTGCACTTCGTGGTCCGTTCAACGGCCCAAGCACGTTCCATCCAACATCGACATGTTAGATGAAGAAGGAGAGAGCTTTCAAATCTATCAAGAAGGTTATCACTCAAGGCGTAAAAGGTTTACTTATTTGAGTGACCTTGAATGGAGAGGGATCAAACGAATGAGTTCGGTCGTAGGCAAGCCAGCCATAAAAGCTATGCTGTTCACTCTGAACACAGATGAACAGCATGCGGCCATAGCCGAATTCATTCAACACAAACTCGACGGGGCCCAAGAGAAAGTAGCTTTGCTTCACCAGCAAGGCTATTAACAATCGGATGCGTTGAGAGATTAGGGTGGTAGACAGTTGTAGACGTGAATACAGCAGCATTTACATGCTGCTGGCGGATTAAAGCGGAAGTGTCGGGAAAGGTCGAGCTTTCTAAGTTTAAAGCAGTCGGAAGCCCGGCTCAAACAAACGTTTNTATGTTGGATGGGGCACCCACGGAAAGCTGTGGATCGATTGATGTGCCCCAACGAGAAGCCCGAGAGCTCGTTGCGAGCTTAAGTGTATTTTCTTCTTATAGAAAATAATAATTGTTATTTCTCTAACAGAAATAACAATTGTTATTCCTCTTATAGGAAATAATACTTCGTGAGACGATTAAGTCTCATCACGATCGAGTCAAGAGAAGCTCACAGTGCTAGGTATGAAGAGTCATTAAATATTCAAAAAAATAAAAAGAAGTATTAAACAACGTCTTTTATTCAATTTTTTTGAAAAGAATAGAAAAGTATTAAACATTATTTGCAGCTCATGCACGCTGTGACTTGCACAGGAGGCGTGGGTGACATTTAGGAGTTTAATCGCACCAATGATATGGTGAGTAGGTTAAACTCATCACATAGGGCAGTTGCATAATGTATGTATGTGAGGAGCAACTTTCGCCTGCAAATTCTCTTGCCGTTGCTGGATCAGTAGGGCGCTCCGCATCTGCTGACCACGACAATTTTTTTACGATTCACCTAATTCGCAATTTACATTTTACCTCTTAGCTTGTGCTGAACCGATAATGAGCTATTTCTTCTTTCTATCTGTTAATGCTAACCTAATTATAACCTAATGCTAAACATGCAATTAAAATCTTATCTGTCTCTCTCTCTTTATTTACGTTTACAGCTGATTAGTCTGCGGGATAAATAGATATAGCGGCCTATACCTATTTATGGATAAGATTTCTGAGCATTACTATATAAAGTAATATTCTCCAAATATTATCAACCTTTTAGATAATATAATAATTAACAACCTTTAAGTGTTAATTTCATGAAATGATACACCCCATTACACTAAAGTAGTTTTCAGACTGATTTATATTCAATCGTTTTAAAAAAGAATGCCAGTTTTTACCAGTCAAAAATGTCATCTCTGTAGATAGCACTAATATGTATTGCGAGCGTATCTTTCTAGATACCTCGCGTAACGGATGACGCTAGGCGTCATCCCTCCTAATGTGAATGCATCCATATGCATCACATACGCAAGGGTTAGTCACAAATGTGAACCTGGCTCGACGTGCGCTTTGCCATGAGTACCGTATGCAGTACTCCTTAGCTTAGCCTCTATTAACTTTAGTCTTTCTCGGAACGCCATGAAGGCCGGTGTGGTGTCAAGGCTCAAGCAAATCAATGGACGTGAAAGCGTTGGACGTTGCCATGCGTGCTTTAAGAGCAATTGTTATCGCTTCCAACCCTGACGTTCGAATTGTTCAAATCATACCACTAATTCTCAAGAACCCATCGGATCAGATCAACATGAAGCTCTGCAGAAGCCCACAGAGATCGCGAATACGCAATTAACGGCTCTCACACACGATCTGCATGCTGGTCTTGGTCCAAACTTGACTCCTTAAACTTCATTGTTTGATTTCCTGTCAAGAGTTCAGTCACTATTCTACGCATGCTTTCCAAGCCAAAGACTGTTCCGCTCTTGTATCTTTACCTGCTGCTAAGCCATGCTGTAGTGACACCCACGAAGACGACTGCCTCCTCTAATGGTCCACAAGCAAGCAAGGAATCCCTCCAAAATTTGCGGCAAGTCGCCCATGTCACCACTCGAACCTTGAGCAAGGAATCCCCTGAAAATCTGCGGCAAGTCTCTAATGTCACAGTTCCGGCTCCAAACCACGACTTCCTTGAATATCTGCAGACACGCCTTCCTGTCGTGGCTTCACCTCCGATGAACGTCATTCCTAAAATTCATACGCAAGATTCACATGGCATCGAAGACCGGCTTCTTGACATCGGTGAATTTCGGGACGCAGTGAATACTTTGGCGAAATCTCTCCAAACAGATCAATTTCGCCCGACTGGTATTTACAAATACGTACCAAAACTGTTCCAGAAACCCCAAATCATATCTTCGGATGATTCCCGCCTCCTTAATTCATTAATCAGAGAATTTAAGAGCGAAATCCGACGTGACGTGATTCCATTTCCCCATAACAACGTGCGCCTGATCAAATGGATAAAAAAAATTAAAAAGAGCTTTCCTGTGCGTCGGAGTGCAGCATATTCAGTTATTGCTGTTATCCTCTCCGAAAATCTTGGGAACTTCAAGGCCAGTGAAGTCATCGCAGGATTAATGCAGCATCACAGCCATGATTTTCAACTCATTCAAACAGCGCTTTTCCAGCATTGGCGAAATAAAAATATGGGTCTGAAGAATTTGCTTGAAGAAGAGGAATGGACCTTGAGCGAAGACGTCATTAAAACACTCCGTAATCCCGGTTTTAGCGTAATAAACAACTTCGCCTCAATTTTGGAAAAAGAAGACAAACAAATTGCGTTCGTTTCTTTCATGGAGAAATTACACGACTCCAAACTTGAAGATAAAGTGGAAGAAATTATTTCTTTGGGACAAAGAGCTTTTCCAGAATATGTTCGTACGCCAGATGGATATGTGATGTTTCACAACGACGTCCTCGCTCAGTGGATAATGAAGCTTGGTCATGAATATGTGAGGTCAAATATTTAACAATCCCTTCGGTGTTATTACCTCTGAAAAGTGCGGTCACGACAGAACTTAATTTTTAATACAGTTTAACTTTTTCCTGTACTTATCCTTACGAATTACCGCTTCCAGCTAAGACTTCATAGCTGCTTAGAACCTTCCTCTGTAGTTTTTTTTCGTCTTTATGTTTCTTAATGTTTGATTCCAGTATAGATGATAATTTAATAGCTATTAAGATTATTAAATTATTCTATTTTTAACATAATTTAAAGCTAAAATAAAAGAATATATAATTATAAAAGTATATCAAATATATATTTTCTTATCCCTTACGAGAATTAAACTCGTATTTTTGCCTTGAATAGGCAAGGTCATGATTAAATTAATTGATAATTAAAAATCGATGGATTTCTCTGAATTGTTATTAATTAATCTTAATAATAAAGAAATATTTATAACAAAATAATTGAAGCAATAAGTATTTAATAAAATTCTGTGGAATTTATATATTTATCACTTATAACACGACGTGTACGTGACGTAATCGAGACCCAATAAATGGCTGTACCGTTCCGTAAACAGTATTTTCTATTAGAATAATACTTAATATACTATCCTATGAAGAGAAATAAATAAAGAAGCACAAATTTATTATATTTACTTATATTGACTTAATAATTTCAATATTTCCGAATTGAATAATATAAATGCCATAAGACATTAGCTCTATTGATTGGTTGATTAAAGTCTAAATCAACCCCGCCAATCGTCACAAGACACGATTGTGCGGTGCGCAAGAAGGCGCTATACTTAGTAAAAGATTTATAGAATAAGTTCAGTAGTATATAAAAGATCTTCACGTCGTAAGCTAAATATACTAACACAGTTTTACTTTTCTCTATTTTAAAGACTTAGTCTAAATCTATACGCTTAATACCCTTAGCTTACCTTTCTCGGGTACTCTTGTGCACTGAACTCAGTGAAACGTTAACCAGTACTTTCAGTACTAGTGAAAGGTGCCCCGTTACGCCTAGTTGCACTTCGTGGTCCGTTCAACGGCCCAAGCACGTTCCATCCAACATCGACATGTTAGATGAAGAAGGAGAGAGCTTTCAAATCTATCAAGAAGGTTATCACTCAAGGCGTAAAAGGTTTACTTATTTGAGTGACCTTGAATGGAGAGGGATCAAACGAATGAGTTCGGTCGTAGGCAAGCCAGCCATAAAAGCTATGCTGTTCACTCTGAACACAGATGAACAGCATGCGGCCATAGCCGAATTCATTCAACACAAACTCGACGGGGCCCAAGAGAAAGTAGCTTTGCTTCACCAGCAAGGCTATTAACAATCGGATGCGTTGAGAGATTAGGGTGGTAGACAGTTGTAGACGTGAATACAGCAGCATTTACATGCTGCTGGCGGATTAAAGCGGAAGTGTCGGGAAAGGTCGAGCTTTCTAAGTTTAAAGCAGTCGGAAGCCCGGCTCAAACAAACGTTTAAACCGCCAGCGACTCCCTTTTTAATATGGTTCGTTAAATTGGACGACACCATTGTAGCTCGCCCCATCAATGATGATGCGACATACAAATTTAACATGTCCAACTTAGCCGGACATGCCAAAACTCGGGCCTCAGGCTCAAGCTTCACGACCCATTTGTGGGCTAGATCGTATGAGGTATTTAATGTTGAATTACGTTACGCTATGAGCTTGAAGATGGGCTTACGGTCGAGATTGCAAACCGGAAAGTAAGTTATATTTTGAGTTTAACTTTATCCTACCGTTAGCTTTATCCTACCGTTAACTTTATCCTACCGTTAATTATTTCCTATCGTTTGCTGCGCCCCCTTTCCCAGATATGTGGACTACCATAAAATGGGGGGCGTCACTGTCTGGCGGTACAGTGCTGGTGAACCCCAAACACCAGTTCCCGAAGGTTTTACTTTTTGTCGTTACCGGGTATCGAACCGGTGACCAGTGGGTCGCACCGCCATGCCTTACCCGACTGAGCCACAACAAACGATATTTTCCACACTCAACTTCTTCGTCTTATTCTTGTAATTTGATCCCGTATAAACGCATATGCAAAAAGTGCAACACTTTCGATGAATACATCAATCCTCAACACTCTCCCTTGATGTGCGCTCGAAGTGATGCCCTTATGCTGCCATGCCGAGTCCCATGATAAACTTGGTATGCTTGTCTCTTGGAAGAGCCTTGGTCAATCCGTCCGCGATCATTTCTTCCGTCGGCTTGTACTCCAGCGCAATCACCTCACTTGCCACCTTCTCTCGCAAGAAATGAAACTTAATGTCGATGTGCTTCGTGCGCGAATGGTAGACAGGATTTTTGGCAAGCGCAATACATCCTTGATTGTCTTGAAAAATCGTCGTCGCCGTATCCGTCTTGTACTCCAAGTCCTTTATCAAATTTCGAAGCCAGACTGCCTCTTGAGTTGCGCTATACAGACTCATGTACTCTGCTTCCGTGCTTGATGTCGCAACGGTTGGCTGTCGCTTGGAATTCCATGAGATCGTGCCGCCGTTCAGGAAGAACACGTATCCTGTCGTTGAACGCCGCGTGTCTAAGTCGCCTGCCCAGTTTGCGTCTGCAAATCCAATAAGCTCTCCCTTGTTAACGCCGCTAAACACAATGC